>NW_023269765.1:22500-127673 GCF_004353265.1 Vitis riparia | reverse complement strand
CTTAGAACCAACATCATGGCCCTACTCAACATGACCCTCACCTTCACCTTGGGCCTCACAAAGAACAAGAAGGCTATGGGCCTTCTTATAACATACTTGACCTACTCCACAAGCTTCTTGAGAAATTAAAAATCATGACCTTTCCAATGGGCTACTTGATGGTTGAGTTACTTCACATGAGAAGCCTTTTAAGATTTGGGCCTCTTTCAAGCCCTCAAAGCACACTTCTTCTTGCCCTTCAACTACCCCACTTAGGTCTCCCTTAAAACTGGCCACTCCCAAACAACTCTCACTGTAGACAACTTGCCTCCCATCATCATCACCCTTTACAACTTTCTCTAGCCCACTACCTACCATAGCCTTTTCAACCTCATCAACCACTT
Organism: Vitis riparia; assembly: GCF_004353265.1. Classification (NCBI taxonomy): domain Eukaryota; kingdom Viridiplantae; phylum Streptophyta; class Magnoliopsida; order Vitales; family Vitaceae; genus Vitis; species Vitis riparia. Next base: position 127,290 of record NW_023269765.1, on the reverse strand, counting down.
CTAGAGCTTTTCCCTTTCTCCACCCACCACATAACAACAAAGCATCTGTCTCTATTTGCACTTATGGAACCCTTAATTTCTTATCAATGCATGACACTCCTCCGGACCAAAACACCCACTGCTCAGAACCACTTGAGAAAACAACAGTAGGAATTCCCACCACAACTAAATGGCATAACAAGACATGCTCTCCACCACCTGCAACGAATCAAGCGACCTTCTCTTGTTTGATCTCATCAAAACTCTTTTGATGAGTAGTGTCTTCATTTGCTGCAAAAAGGCCACCACAACTATCCCTAGGTTTTTTGAACCTCCTAACACCACAAATACAAATGAAGGCTCACCACTCTTAGCCATACTTCCTTGGTGCGCGTTCCTTTCTAAAAACACTCTACCTCTAGGATCCACCTAGCCAAATGTGACACCTTATCCTTATACTTTCTTAAACCTCTTAAAAGCACCATCTCGACTTCAAAACTATCCTTAAAATCAAATAAGAGGAGAACACTCCCTAGCAAGGAAGTTCTTGCTCTCCCTTTCAGAGTCCAACTATGACCCATCCATTTCCTCAATGTAAGCAAATGTAGAGTGGGGTTTGAATAATCTGCCCATCTCCCAACTACACAGTGTCTCAAATGCTCCTCCTTGAGATGAACCTCCTTATTTCCAAGAACTTATTGAATCCATCGTTTGGGCTCATAATAAATTAAAAGTTGCTCCTGCTACCCAGCCTAGAGCCTTGAGCATTGTACAAGGACGTGCTGTAGGAGTAACCCATTACCTTCTGGGTGGAATTGCCACAACATGGGCGTTCTTCTTAACAAGAATTATTGTAGTTGGATAATGGCTAGAAGGTATGAAAGGCATTATGGCATTAAGATTTCCAAGGCTTAGCTTAGGACCCCACTACTCGTCGTATTTGATTAGATAGCTTAACTCACCACACCATGCTCTTTCTTAAACAAGTGTGCAAAAGAACCTTTTCCTTAGATCTTTGAGCTACTACCTCTCTCTATAGGCCTTACGATAGTTGTGGAAAGAAGCTTCCTTTCCTTTAAGGAGGAAACTCTACTCAAGCTGTGGTTATGTGCCAATTTCAGGTGAGGTAATGGATCCTCTTTCAGAGCTTGTTACTCGTAAGTAGACAATGAAGCTTCTTAGCTAGGATAAACACCGCCCCAAGGATACCCTTTCCTTCAGGGAAATTCAGGGTGAACCTCTTGTCCTCTATAGAGCTAACCAAGCAGAAAATGAACCTCCTTACCCCCATCTGAACAAAGTTTGAGCTTGAAATCCCTCCCATCTTCAACCCAATCTTTGCTTCTCACCTTTCCATCCTCATGCCGACAACAAGCTTCCACTCCTTCCAACAATTGACACAAACTTTGGTCCCTAAACCTAATCCACAAGGACACATCTTTGCATCTTTCTAAAATTTCCCTTTCAATTTCATTCTAGCCACCTCTACTAAGATTTCAAACGACTTGGAGTTCACTACAAACCAAATCGTACCTCTTCTCATCTCTCATGTTGAGAGGACTTCCCTTTTACTAATAGAGTTGATGGAGACCAAGTGTTCTGTGTTGAGGGTTTTCATGACACTACATGGAAGTGGAGTCCTTTCTAAGACATTAATATGGGTGGGTTGACCCTGTAAAATGGAATTTTTAGCTCTGTTTGAGAAGTGTTTTTGAAAATAGTTTTGAAAAACAGTTTTTGAGAACAAGTTTAAAAAATTGTTCTATAATGTTTTGTAAAACAAAAGTTTGTTTGGGAACTTGAAATGTTTTTAATCTATTTCTATGTTTTTAAATATGTTTTAAAACTAACTTTCAAATGTAGTGTTTTATTTTTAATAAACTAACTTTCAAATGTAGTGTTTTATTTTTAATCATTCTTCATATTTATATGATTATTTTTTAGAACAACCCTAAAAAAAAAGTAAAAATAACTTAAATAGCTAAAAGATGTTCTCTGATAACACCCTGTTTTCTATTTTTAAGAATAGAAAATTGTTTTCTGTTTTGCCAAACGTGTTTTCCTTTTCTTTTTTTTTTTGTTTTTTTTGTTTTTTTTGGGAAAACAGAAAGCTCTTTTCAAAACAGTTACCAAATAGGGCCTTTATCTCGTGTTATGATGTCATACTTGTTTTCAAACTTGTAATTCTAGATTTGACTTGAATTTCCTACATATTCACGTCCTTCTATTTAAATGTGCAATAGATTTTTCTCCATCTTGCTTATAAAATAGCTCAATTATGAAGAGTGGTTGCATCAGTTTTGAAACAATTGAAAGTATTGGTGAGATTTTTGTTGCTAACAGTTTACCTAGCACATGTACAAGTATGCATTTACCTTGCCAATTGATTTATTTATGTAGTACAAGCCATAACTCTTCCATTATGTAATACAGGCCATAACTCTTCCAAGTGTTCTCAGTCACATACATGAAAACTCTAGTTCTAAAAGGATGGAAGAAAAGAAATGCTTGTAGTGCTGAAGGAAGGAAACCTTTTGAAAAGTGTTCGTTAGGGAACTAACTGAGCTTAAGTAACTTCTTCTCCTTTTTTTTTTTGTGTTTTATTCATCGATAGACAAGATGAAACAATATATAAATTGAAAGGCACCTAACAAAAAGCAACCTGCTGCATGGGAAGTATACAAGGCACACCAAGACCAACTAATAAAACGGTTTTTACAATAGCTAGACTAGTCAATGTCTAAACTATCTACAAAATTGTGAAGAGAAAAATTATCTATTCCTATCTTGAGGCTGCATCATGAAAACAAAGTTGTGAGAAATTTTTGCCACCACTTCTAATCGTCCCAAGTGTCAAAAGTTCTTTTTCTATCTTTTCATATGGTCCAAATTCACCTGATCGGAGCCATTGCCCAAACGGCCTTGTTGCCTATAAAGTTGTCATGCTAGCTAAGTTAATATCCCTTTGAGTTGCTCAGGGATACACCCAACTCAGCTTAATAGGGAAAACACCAACTCTTTAAAAGGCTTGCAATAATTAAAAGAATGTGTTTAGCTGACTCCTTCATAAGCTTGCAGAGATATCACTAGTTAATCATTGTCCAAGCTCATCTTGTTGCTTGCTTATAATTTTTTTCCCTCACCACCTCCTATTTAAAAGATCTACCTTGGAAGTAGCTTTGGGACTCCAAATCTCTTTGTAGGGAAAAAGAAAAGCAATTGCAAAAACAAGGTTTTCACTGAGAAAATACCATTCTGAGAAGCCATCTAAACTAACTAATTCCTAGAGTGGCTTGTTATAAACGTCAACTGCAACAGATGGAGAAAGGGTGCCATGAACTCCACTTCCACTAAATGTTCCCTTTCTAAATCTAAGGTTCCTATCACCCCCAGCCCACACCCCAGCCCCAACACTCCACCACCCTCTTGGTTTCCAATAGCAGCCCATGTGTATTTTAAAGTGGGAAGCTTGGTAATAGTAACAACCGTATAGGGGTGTTATCCACACACTGCATGATTATCAAAATTGAAGTTGAAGTACCACTACTTGAGTAGAACCCTCTGCTTTTTTGGCATGTCAGGCTGACTATTAACTTCACAATGATTCAGTTATTAATAGAATTTAATCTTTCCTTTTATATTTAGATGACATGCCAAGATGCCATTCACATTTTTTCTACAGTTTTGTTTCATGAATATCGAATAGAATGCTTCTGAATTATCCTATATCATGAATTGACAGAACTTTGTGAGTAGTGATTTTGGTGCTTGTCTGCTTGACCATATTTTGTTGTGTTAGGAAGTCTGGGTTTTGCTGTTATTGGTTTGTGGTTATCTCAATAAAGATTCATGTGGATACCTGAGTTTTTGTCTCGAAGTTCTGTATGACTGTTTAGTTAATTCTCTGTGGTCTGTTAAGCCTGTAAGATGACACCACTTACGAATGAATCAAGAAAAAAAAAAAGAAGTGATTTGAATTTTCCTAGTTAGCTTGTTACTTGTCCTGCTCATGTTGTTATATAGTTTTGAGAAGAACATGTCAAAAGTTCAATGTTCCATGGAACCTGAGGAACTCCTGAGGAATTTTGTCAGCTTCTGTATTGGTTTATCTGTTTGGAATTTGTGATTTATGCTAGAATCAAGACATCTTTAGAACATGTTTGCTCCTATGAATAAATTCAAGCAATGGATGGTTGACTCATTTGCACTCTTTGTTGCTGCAGATTACATGTTCCACTCTAGTCCAGTTGCTTGATTCTGTTTTTGAACAGGAGGGTTTCCTGATTGGTTCAGTATGTGGAAAGAAAAAAAGGAAAGCAATAAAGCTTCATAAATCTGACCTACACAATGATGTTATTTGCAAAGATGAAAATGCACTCTCTTTTCTTACCTCTCTCCTTGATATTTTGCTACTCAAAAAAGACATAGAGAACAGGTATTCAGGAGTTTAGTCTGATTTTATTTTTATTTTTTAATTTTGGACTATCTGGATTGCTAGTTCATTAAAGTTGTTGAACTATCAATTTTCTTAGAAGTTTAAGCTATTAGGATTTGGGCCTGATAATTAGGCAAATAAATAGATATGGGGAGGACTTGAATCCAAGATGTCTGGTTAACCAAAAGTCTGATGTCATGTTGTGTTATCAACTTTTCTAAAAGCTTTAAGCTGTTAGAATTTGGGTTTCTAATGTATATCATGTTCTGACAAAAAGTAAAAGTCGATGTCATTGTTTCTAACTTCCACTATGTCAAATTTTATATCTTTATATTATCTTACAGACATATTGTATCCTATCTTTTGCATATAGGACTTTTCTTATAGGGCCTTTTTTTAAGCTTCTTCGCAAGATCTTCATGGATGAGTGGGTCCAAGATGATGTTCACCTGTATGAGAAGCGGATTCAAGCTTCATCTGGCACTTCTGAAACTATATCAAGCACATTATGTTACATTCAGCAGACATTATTATTGATACTGGAAGATATTAGTGCCTCCATCTTAACTGATATGTCTGTAAAGGTATGTCTTCCATTTTTTGTGTTGGTGAAAATTCAAAGTAGAGATGCACACACAAACAGAGATGTATTTTCTTATTTATTTCTTAACTATGAGTGAGACGTCTTAATGCAGGATGACATACATGATAAATTTGACTTGATGCTATTGGTTGAATGTGCTCGTTCAACGAAAGATGGAATCACCCGCAACCATATTTTCTCATTATTATCTACCATTGCAAGGATACTACCAGAAGAAATTTTGGACCATATACTAGATATTCTTACTGTTATTGGGGAGTCAGCAGTGACCCAGGTTTGTTATGATTTATTCGTCTTACATTAATTGTATGATGGACTGAATTTTCGTTCTTTGTGTAAAAATGTAATGTTCTCCATCAAGCCAATATTTTTAGTGAATCGAATCTAACATTGGTTTAGGTGAAAGTTTAGTCAAGCCTGGTGTCTGATGAGTTTTAAACATTTAGGCTGAAATTTATGGCTTTGTTATAAAACAAATGACCAATTAGTTTTTTTGCCTGTCCATTTGTAGTTTGACAACCATTCACAACGTGTTTTTGAGGACCTTATATCTGCAGTAGTTCCATGCTGGCTATCTAAGAAAGGCAACACAAACAAATTGCTTGAGGTAATTTATGAACAAGTGCCTCTTCTACACTATTACAGTTGCTTATGTAACAGTGTTCTGATTAGACTGAGTTTGTCCTGTCAGATTTTCATAAATGTACTGCCTGAGGTTGCTTCCCATAGAAGATTGTCAATTATTGTGCATCTGCTAAGGTATTATTTTCAAAGGGTTAATTTCATTTACCTTCCTTGAGGCTTTGGCTAAATATACTTGACTCCGTTTGGTTTGAAATTTTATCAAATACCTTCCTTATTTTGAGTGAGAGGGAGGTGAGTGAAAATAATAAATGAAAAGTATAAGGGAGGTATTTGATGAAATTTCAAACCAGTGGGGGCTAGTTGTATTTAGTGGAAAACTCAGGAGAGATGAATGAAATTAGTCTTATTTTCAAATTTTATTTGTGTTACTGGTTTGTATCTTTTGCTAAAGTTGATGTATTTCCCTTGCAGGACTCTGGGGGAGCAAAGTAGCTTGGGTTCATTGCTTGTTCTCCTTTTCCATTCATTGGTTTCCAGGAAAATATCATCTTCCCTTGATGATGGTTCAGCCACCTTGAGTTGTTTTAACTCTATCACACAAGAATGGGAGTATATACTTGCAGTGCAAATATGTGAACAGTATTCATGCATGATATGGTTTCCTTCTTTGGTTATGCTGCTTCAGCGAATAGAAATGGTCAATCAGTGCCAAGAACTGTTTATGGAATTGCTATCTGCAATGGAATTCATATTGCACAAATTGCAAGATCCTGAGATTGCATTCAAGCTTGAATCTGGGGAAGATTCAGATAACATCCAGGTGCGTATCAATTAATTTTTAACTAAGTTCTTGTAGTTAATCTTCTAATGGTTTGGACCAATCTTCAAGAACCCTCAAATTGAATTGTAGAGTTCAGTTGTCCACTGCCTCATGTGAATTCATTTTGTTTATTTGTGTTGTGAAGGGCTACTTAATTAACCTGTAGATGTGTTGCCCAAGAGCTATGTCAGTGTCATTTTCATAGCAAGCTCCACTAACAGATTTGATGTTGTTGAGTTGGATGAATCGTATATTCCACTCTCAATAAGATGATAAACCTGAACCATAATTAATTGAAAACCTGAAATATTTTTGTTAACGTAATCGATACATCCAGGGAATCATAAATGTTTGATCACTGGGTTCATTGCCTGAACTCAGAACCTGTATAGGTACATCCTTCAGTTGCATATATTATGCAACTTAGAATTTCTGTAAAAAAAAGTTTAAAATCCTCCTGAAATGCGATCAATTTATGGGATTTGATGTATATTCTTGAAAGTTCAGGGCCAAAAGGTTATGTTTAGAAGACATTCTTGCTATGTTTCCTATAATAGAACTCTGCAACTTCTTTCATTAGCTTCTCTCTGCTGTTTGAAAAGATGTAGGAGATGGTGGTGAGGGGAGGGTTGTGCTGTTTTGGTGTCAAGTCAAAGTCTTTTGAGATCTGTATTGAGGAGGTCAATGGCTGTTTGAAAGGGAAAATAGTGGAGAGAAGAAGAGGAGGTTTCTCCAGCTGAATCAGATTTGGAGAGATAAGCTTGTCTCAGTTGCTTGAAAGAGTGGAGCGGTGCAGCAGGGAGGAAAAAGGCTTCGTAGGCCCTTTGGAGTGGGGGGAAGTGGGGAGAAGATTCAAGTTGCAGTTTTGTAGCAATGGAACTGGTAGTTTATTCAGTGTTCGGTGCTTTCAGCAGAGGCAAAGAGGTTTGTTTTGGTTTTCCAGAAGGAAGGGGAGTCTGGGGGGGTGGAGCACTTTTACTGTTAAGCTCCATAGTCTTGGGGTGGTCATTCCATCCCAAAGGGACAGGGGAGGGTCTAGCGGGAAGTTACAAGTGCTGGAGAAGAACAAGGCAGAGGTTTCATTGACTGAATCTTATGCAGACAAAATTTGGAGAGTTTTAGGTGAGGTGGGGGAGGCTATTTGGATCCAGTTAGAGGAAAGGGAAGTTCTCTCTAGGAGGGAGGCTTTAAATTCTAGTTTGGTGGGCAAATTGGGGATTTTTTTTTTTGATTGGAGCAAATTGGGGATTTCAGTGACCCAGTTCCTGACCTGGATGGTTTAAATAATTGGGTTGTTCAGAACTGGCAGTTGCATGGAGTGTTGATTTCCTTGTTAGGGGGTTCTCTTATTTTGTTTGATTTTCAGGTTTCCTTGGATGCTGGTGCAGTGTTGAATAGAGGGTTGAGTTGATTTGAAAATAAACGTTTGCTTCTAAACAGGTGGGTCCCTGAGGTGGGGTGTTTTCATAGCGCCTTTCATGCTAATGAAGTGTGGGTTAGATTGCTTGTTCTGCCTTTGCATCTGTGGAGCAAGGATTTATTCAAATTGGTAGGGGACAGTTGTGGAGGATTTGTTGCAGTAGATGAAGTTACTGCTAAAAATCTCAATAGCCAAGGGGCCAGAATTCTGGTAAGATCTAATGGAAGGAAAGCGCCAGGCTCGCTACAAGTGGTTGTAGGTTCTGTTTGCTTTGCTGTGCAGTTGTGGTGGGAAGTTCCACCATAGGTATCTCAGGTAGCACCCAAAGGAAACGTACAGGAGGTTAGGGTTGAGGGTGATGGCAGTGCACGAGCCATGAAACGAAGGGGACATTCATCAGGGAAAAGTCAAATAGAAGAGCATGAGGTGGTTGTCCGTGAGTGGAGGAAAAAGGTTGATGTGAGAAAGGAGGCAGTGGCTTCTGTTGGCGTGCTTTGGGGAAAATCAGAAGTTAACAGATGTTTGGTGGCTGATGGGATCTCTCTTGACAACTCTATAGCAAAAGGAGTGGGCTAGGTGGATGGTGGTGAAGCCCATAGTAGGGAGGACAAGTCTTTAAAAAGACTTGTCAAGGTAACCTAGTTGGTTAGAGTGAACACTGAGAAATGTGGTTCCAATAAGTGGTACATGGTTTTGGATTTGAATCTTGCCACTGATGATCTTGAATTTACCCGGTGCTGGTATTTGCGGAGTGGTCAACACCTCAAGGTTTGGGTCCTCATGGAGGGTCCTAAGGGTTTAGCCATGAAAGGTTCCTCCGTTATTAAAAAAAGAAAAAAAAATCTTTAAAAGGGAAATGAGCCTTTAGTGGCTCTAAAGAGGACCTTGGGCCTTTCTTTTCAGCCCAGCCCACTAACATTTATAAAAGCCCTTGTGTTGGGCTCAAGGGAGATTTAGCTAAGGTCTCACAAGAGCCTTTAAGGGCTCAGCCAGTTTCTCTTACCCTTGTGGAAAGATGTAAGGGGTCTTCAGAGCCTTGGAGCTGCTGTGCTAGTGGAGAACACATGCTGGGAGATGACGAGAGTAGTTGTTGGCAAGTAGCAGAATGTCAAGTCCCTGCCTTGCTGCGGGATGGGGTCCTTTCCGGCAACCTCTCACCTTGCGTTCACCAACGAGAACCTTTTGGCGGAAGTGTCTAGAAAGGGGGCCTTTGGTAAGTTTTCCTCTCTAGTTGGTTTGTTGGGAAGAGGGTCTTCTTCCTTGGTTTCCCCCTTGTCCAAAGATGAAGGTTTTTCTAAGGGGAGAACCAAAAGTTTGGCTCCTTGGAAGGAGCAGGAGGTGGGTTTTCCAACAGAGGGCAATGGTGATGTTAACAGCCTTTGTGTGTGATTTCTGATGAGGACTTGATAATGGAATCTCCAAAGAATCAGCCTGAGGATGCTGAGTGGGCGAACCAAGAAGTGTGTAGTGAGGAGGGGAATTCAGGTCATGGGAGTCCTATAAGGGGCTTGTGGGTAGTAGAGCACCTTTCCGATTCTTCTTTTCGGAAATTTCTCATTTTTAGTAAGTTTCTAGGTTTGCCAATGGATGGAAATGAGAAGGAAATTGCTTCCTTGTTGAGAAAGATGGAAAACAGAAAGGGTCAAAGGGTTTCAGTCGTGAAGAGGAGGCCATCCTCCACACCCCATTTTGTTAGGGAGCTGCGAAATTTGGAATGCTCAGTCAATTACTGCAACTCAAGTAAAAAAGAGAGGAGCCGGAGTAGTGGGTGGGAGATGTTGTGTAAGTGATCGTGTTCTAGGATTGTAATTCCAGAGGGTTTGGCAGTTTTCACCCAAGTTAGCTATGTCTGGGGCTTTTTGTTTAGTTAGGCTGTAGGGTGAAACTTTTAATTAGGGGGGTCTGGTTTGTTGTTTCTCTTCTTTTTTGCTTGTATTCGGCTGCTTCTTGTGTACTCTTCGTGCCTTTTCCAAGCGCTTTTAATATATTTGCGTTATTTACCTATAAAAAAAAATGTTTCCTATAATAAAAATAATTTATGTTTAGAATTTGATGATCCAAATTGGAATCAATTTGAAGACTAAATTAGTTGCAAAGTTACACAAATCAATTTCATTTTCCAAGTTACTGTCAATATCTCAAATCTGATCTTTTAAATGACGATTCTATTTTCAAAATTGAAATCTGTATGCTTATCTTTAAGACTTTAATACACAATTAGCTGACCTTGAAGAGGAATGGATTTGTTGAATGTTAGTAATGATAAACTTCCTCAAAGTAATTTTGTTTTCAAAGTTTGGTTTCAGTATCTGATTTATCAATTGGTCTATCTACCTCTGAGATAGAACTGCACTTGAATAAAATATTTAATAATTTATAGAACCCATATTTAATCCTTTTTACCACCATAGATTTCAATCTGAATGAATTCTTTTGGAGTCCAATGTCTTTATAAATAGAAATTAATCCCTGCCTGGAGCTTGCATGCATGAATAGGCACTGGCTTCTCCTGTGATGCTTTTATGGGTACTTCTTAATCTCTTTTATGTTTAGCCATAACATTTGATTTTTTTTTTTTTTTTTACTCAGAAAATCCTTATTTTTATTGTTGCTACTTCAAATAAAGTTGATCTCCACTAAATACTTGGGTTTTAAGGTTGTTCATTGAGTGGTGTTCATGTAAGACATTGGCGGATGATAGGAGTTGAACTTGCAGCAGAGGTCATCATATGGAGACATTGATCATCTTATATTACTTCCACTGAAAATGATGAGAATAAATGTGTAAACTTGTCAGTAGTATGCCTCATGGCTAAGTGGACGCTTTCCTCATCATGCACAGCAATTTGGTTCTGATATTTTTTTTAAGGGGAGAAAAAATAGGATCCAAGTGAAATATATTTAATTAAACTACAAATCTATTTTCCCCATATTTTCCAGTACTTGTTAGATCTCATTCATCATGCTTCATACTGTCTCCATTTGTAGTTCATAATTCTTTGCCAAATTGATGTTTGCCTTACAGAGAACACTTGGAGCACTTATGGAGCAGGTTGTTTCCTGCTTACAGCTGGTTGACTCAAGAAAAAATAGAAAAATTGTGCCGATTGGCATCAAGCAAGAATTAAAGGAGCATATACGTGTTGTCTTAGGGAACATTACCAAGGTCATGATTCCCTCAGCATACTTCAAAGCCATCATTAAATTGATGGGCCATGCAGATACGGATGTGAGGAAGAAGGTAAATGTAGTTTTTATCCATATGTTAATTTTGGTAATACTGGAATTTAAGCGGGCTGCTGTTTTCATAGGACTATTAAGACAACAATAATTTGATGTCCAGTATCTTTGAGTTTGTATACTACAGAGTAGAAATTAATGTTACAAGGTGTCTAACCATCCGACTTCTGTTCTTTTGGACTGTCTTAAAGGTATGGCAGATAGTCTACAAAATGACACTAACTAATTCAGTGACCTATATTGTTAAATAGATATTGGCAGCCAATGGCTGGCCCTGGTGACATGCTTAAAATGTTGTGGTGCTCCTTTGAAACACTGCTAGTATAATGATTCCTTTCACATTATTCATATAATAGATTGTTGGAGTTATCATCTCTGAACATATTAATTTATACTTTCTGCATGAGCAGGCTCTGGGGCTTCTCTGTGAAACAGTGAATGACAATGGTACAATTAAACAAAGGCATGGGAGAAAAGAATTGAATTCAAACTCAAGAAGTTCTTGGCACCATCTTGATGAGAGTGCTTTGGAGTCCTTTGAGAAGATGTGTTCGGAATTTGTTCATTTAGTTGATGATTCTGTTGATGATTCAGACACCTCTTTGAAGCTGGCAGCCATTTCAGCACTTGAAGTGTTGGCCAACAGGTTTCCTTCTAATCATTCTACCTTCAGCATGTGCCTTGCATCTATTGTAAGAAACATCAGTTCAGACAACTTGGCTGTCGCTTCTGTCTGCCTTCGGACTACTGGTGCTTTGATTAATGTACTTGGACCAAGGGCCCTTCCTGAACTTCCTCATGTCATGGAGAATGTGCTGAGGAGGTCTCATGATGTCTCCTCTTTAGATGGGAAAACCAAATTTGGTGATAATAGTTCTTCTGTTGTATCAAATTCTAAGCAATCTCTTCTGCTGTCTATTCTTATCACGTTGGAGGCTGTAGTAGACAAGCTTGGTGGTTTTTTGAACCCATATCTTGGAGATATTATAAAATTTATGGTGTTGCATCCTCAATATGCATCAGGATCCGATTCAAAGCTGAAGAGCAAAGCCGATGCAGTGCGAAGGCTTGTTACTGAGAAAATTCCTGTAAGTTTTGTTGTGAAAATGCTTGATGTTAAGACTTTGGTGTTGCTCAGGTATTATCACCTTTTTCTTTCCATCAACTGTGATTTTTTCTGTCCAGGTTCGACTTGCCCTTCCACCTTTGCTGAAGATATACTCTGAAGCTGTTAACAATGGAGATTCAAGTTTGTCTATTTCTTTTGAAATGCTTGCAAACTTGGTTGGCAGGATGGATAGGTCATCTGTTAGTAATTACCATGTAAAGGTTTTCGACCTGTGCTTATTAGCTCTTGATCTTCGTCGTCAACACCCTGTATCCATTAAGAACATTGACACTGTTGAAAAGAATGTTATCAATGCAATGATTGTTCTTACAATGAAACTTACCGAAACCATGTTCAAGCCTCTTTTTATTAAGAGTATTGAATGGGCAGAGTCAAACATGGAAGACAGTGACATGGGAAGCACAAATAGGGCTATTTCTTTCTATGGCTTGGTGAATAAACTTTCTGAGAACCACCGGTAAGTGGGTATATCTTTTCTATGCCACTGGAGCATTAAATTAGTGCATTAAAAAATTAACTATGTGTACTCTGTTTAGTTCCCATGCTATTACTGTCTGAATCTAGTTTAGTGCCTTATTGCTAGCAGATCCCTGACTTCTCATATATCTTTTCTATGCCGCTGAAGCATTGAGTCAGTGCTTTAAAAAATAACTACATGTAATCTGTTTAGTTCTCATGCTCTTACCGTCTGCACCTAGTTTAGTGCCTTGCTGCTAGCAGATGCCTGAATTCTCAACTGCCTTATGTATAGATCTCATCTATACAGCTCAGTTTTAATGCCCATGGACCTGGATTATTGTCAGTCAGGTTCTACACTTTTGGCACTTGAAAATGACTAGAGATCATTGAATAGTCTTTTACTCAGTTTTACACACACTTGGTGACATTTGAACAATTATTAAAGATGAAAGTGTTGTGTTTGTGAAGTTTTAATGTGCGTTTTCTTTTCTCACAAATCAGTTCTCTCTTCTATTCCCGTCCCTTTTCCTCATTTTTTAAAAATATATATATATTGACGCCTATTGGTGGTCTATGTTAACTGTGGTTTTAAAGGTTTCTCAGTTTATCCTACATTTCTTTAAAAAAATGTTGATCTCGTTTTGAAGGATTGGACTAAGAATCATAAGATTCTGTAATCTAAGAAACATAACCAAGAGTAATAGACAGATATATCTTAAATATTAATAGATGATAAGCTCAAGAATGTAAAAATTAACAGAATGTATCCTCCATGTGGCAACCCAAAATATGACAAGACTGTTTGTTCTGGGTTTAGATTAATTCTTTTGTTATCTCCTGTATGTGGTTGTTTTTGGTGCCGATCAGTGGGCACATATGCCTCCCCTACATGGTAGAATGAGTACAGTTTGAGTGTTGATGACTGTAACAATAAATATATGTTGTTGATGGTAATTTATCCATTTATCTCGACTATTTAGTTACATAATTGTTTTGATTTAATTCTCAATTTGTTTAATGCATATATATCTATCAGTTCTTTAGTTTTCGGTTATTTAATTGATTTCCTTAAAGTGCAGATCTTTGTTTGTTCCATACTTCAAGTACTTGCTCGAGGGTTGTATACAACATCTTACTGATAGTGAAGATGTCAAAAATGTTAATTTGATGCGAAAGAAAAAGAAGGCCAAGCTTCAGGAAGCAAGCTTTGATAGAAAAGAAGGAAGCAGTGCATTGTTACTTGAAAAATGGCATCTCAGGGCATTGGTGATATCATCCTTACATAAATGTTTTCTTTATGATACAGGGAGCATGAAGTTTCTTGACTCATCGAATTTTCAGGCTAGTCAAATCTCGTTTTTTACCCTTTTATTTTTCGCATTGACTGTTTTGCAAGCACATTGTAGCAATTCATCTGTTTTCCATATTGGAAGCTCAGTGAAGAGGAACATTTAAGTTAGCCTGAGAATTATATAGGGTATTCTAAGTGGGCATTATAGTTGTAGCAATGGCCTTGACATGGTTATATATATATATAATTTAACTGACCGTTTATGTAGTGGAACCACTGTGACTTCAAGATTTGAGTTATTTTCTTTGTGCAACTCCTGTAAACATTCCCTCGATCTACCTATTGATTGCTTTGACTTTCTAAAGATCAAAAATATGATTTTGGTTTTGATTGTGTAGCTGTAAAGCACTTTAACGTGTTTTTTTTCACTTAAACTTTTGCTCACCATGTAAATTATGAGTTATAGTTTCATCTATTTTCCATGTGTTGGATCCACTCGTGTTGATATCCACTGTAAAACTTGCACAAGTGGCTGCTAGTATCATGAAGATTGATCTTTGGTTTTTTCACCATTAATTTCTTGATTAGTATTCTTTTTCAGTTGATGTAAGTTTATTTTTGTACAGGTTCTTTTGAAGCCCATTGTTTCACAGCTCACAGTGGAACCCCAGCTTCCTTACAGGAGCATCCAGAGACGCCGCCTGTGCAAGAAGTTGATGATTTATTGGTTGCTTGCATTGGTCAGATGGCTGTCACAGCTGGCACTGACCTCCTATGGAAACCACTTAACCATGAGGTGAGCACATAATCTCTTTACATTTTTCTTTGCTGCATTCTGCTAGTTTTAATTTTTGGCACTTTGAATGATATGCTGTTCCTCTATGGCAACACTTATGGTTCTTGAATTTAATATGGTAAAAATGTGAAGCTGAAATGTCCTGATATATGAATTTACCTGTCTGATAATTAGGGATATAACTTGCTCATTCCCTTGACCTTTACAATTATGTTTTTATTTTCCTATGTAACATTGTTGTATAAATTCCACTTGGCATTTTCTATTTCTAACCTGATATTGTGCACCCATCAAGGTCCATCAGCACAAAGCGTTGCATATGTATCTTACATGATGGTCCACCAGATATGCCAATCTGAGCCTCCTGACTGCACTCCTTGATTAATTTTGGCCCAAATTTAGAAGAATATTTACAGATACTTTCACTTGTCAACAGTAAACAGTATGGTTTTGTCACTGCTTCCTGAACCCTCCATATGTTAGTTTTCCCATGCATGTTAATTCTTAGACCCAGTTGTTTTAACCTTTCATGTCTGTCATGTGTTCTATTTCTCTTTCTTTCTCACACACGCACATGCATTGTGGTTTATCTACAGTGTGTCATACTACTCTCTTGTGCATGCATTGTGGTTTGTCTATCATGTGTAATATATGATGTTACTTTGTCTTCCTCTGTCACACTCCCTTAATCTAATACACACATCTCTCTCTCTCTGCACGCGTTATGTTTTTGTGTATCTTGTATAAGATGTTATATTACTTTCTGTCTTTCTCTCATGCTTGCTCACTCTAACATAAATGCATTTCAGCTTGTGCATCCATCTCTCTCTCTCTCTCTCTCTCTCTCTCTCTCTCTTCGCCACATGCACACATTATGGTTTGTATATCATGGATAGTATGTTATACTATCTTTCTAACACTTGCTTTAACACATGCACACCCACATTATGGTTTATGTATCATGTATCTATCTATCTCTACGTCTCCCTCCCTCTCTCTCTAACACACGCATTATGGGTTGTCTATCATGTGTATTATGTTATACTCATATTACTTTCACACGCTCTAAAAACACACACATTCTGGCTTGTCTATCATGTGTTGTGCAACTCTCCTCTCACACACATTATGGTTATTTTATCTTGTGCCCTGTTGCTTTTTCACTTGGTCACTTGCTCTATGAAAAATAAATCCACTGCGCAATGTGTTTTTTTTATTATGTATTCTACTATGCTCACTCTCACAAAAGCAGACACATGCGCATGCATGCATGCAAAGAGAGACGTTATGGTTTTTGTGTAATATGTTGTACTAGTACCCTCTGTGTGGGTGTGTGTATACACATGTCACTCAACATACACATGCACCAAGATGCAAACAGAGCATGGACACACAAGTGTACAATTGATATGGACACATCTAGCTTGCTTATTATTTGATTGAGTCTACTTATTTCTAGGTTTTATATTTATTTCCATTTTGCTGAAACTTGATCCAAGAATGTAACGAAATTTTGAAAATTTTATCAACTAGTAAGAGGTGGGTTGGGTTGAGTTATATAGAACTTGGAATGATATTTTTTATGCAATTGTCAAAATTTTATTTTGAAGAGACAGTAAAAGACCTTTTATTGGGGAGAGTTCAAAGCATGTGCTCAAGTTCTAGGTGAGAACTACAAAGCGATGCTTTTGATTGGAAATGTTTTAATAAAACAAGGCTAAAAGTCTGGTACCTAATTTTTGTAAAACTAGGGATAGAAATGTGGATGTGGTGAAAATTGATGACTGATATATCCTGGAAGAGAGGTTAAGGAGGTTACCCTAGAATTTCAGCAAGATGGATGAAGTGGAAATGTTTGTGTTGTATGATCATCGGATACCAATAAATACCAATAAAAATGGAAAATCGTATTATAAGACTAGTTGTGGTTTATGGTACATAATATTGCGCAGTTAATGAACATGTTTAAAATTGAGTACAGCTGAAATAAAGATTGGGAGGGTTAAGTACTGACCCATGCAAAGTTATAAACGGGTGCATTTGTAGAAAGAGAGAGATGACACCAACTTGGGATGAGTGGAAATAGTAGTATATGATGGTTTTGCCATGGGTGATGAAGACCTGAAAATTCATTGGTATGGAGGAAATATAAGGTGCCAAGAGAAAAAAAGAATGCTATAGAGGACATGGGTGGGGGTCGAAGCAACATAGAACTTTTAAGAATCCAGCCCGGGATATAACTGTAATCAGGCAGTAGGTTATTGTTATTTTATGTTCGTGGGGGGGATCAGTGGTAAGCTTCCATTGGGGTATTAGGTGGTTGTACTGCCTAACTAATGTGTTAAGAAGGTTGAATTCTTTCGTCACAATTATAACCTGTCACTTGTTTTCTTCATGAATCTTGTTTCTATCTATTGTTTATGATTGGCTGAAGAGTCCATTTTGAGATTACTAATCAATCTCCTATTTTTTCTTTGTTCTTTTTTTGTTCTTCCAAATTTGTATTGCAGGTGTTGATGCAAACTCGCAGTGAAAAATTGAGGTCACGTATGTTGGGCCTAAGAATTGTGAAGTTCTTTGTGGAGAAGCTGAAAGAAGAATACCTGGTATTGTTGGCGGAAACCATACCCTTCCTTGGTGAACTACTGGAGGACGTGGAGCCACCGGTTAAATCTCTAGCGCAAGAAATTCTCAAGGAAATGGAGTCAATGAGCGGGGAGAGCCTTGGGCAGTACTTGTAATGTACAAATTGAGCAGAAATTCTCAAGTTTTGTAGAGGTAGGGGAAGGATGTGTCAATGGTGTACACCAAATGATGCAGCTACACCCATTTTTGTATTGTATGTTGTGGGGTGGGGGCAGGGTCCTTAAGATTTGATGCTTATTTCCACATGTTCTACTCCAGCCCCTGTGAACTGAACTAATATTATTTGATGAGAAAATAGTGAGGCAAATTGTTGAGGTTTGAAGAACTGATATTGTAAAGGGTTGAGGGTTTTTTGGGCCATCTATAATAGACTTGTCGTGTATTTCGACAGTGCTTGAATTTGACTACTCTCTTTCAACCGACCGACCAAGTGACCAACCAACAGGTCATTTTGTACTTGGTAGTACAAGTAGCAACTGAGATGGTATTGTGGAGTTGATTGTTATAATTTGAATTTAATCCACAAATGTCCAATTAAATCGAAATAGAAACGATATTCGTGTTGTGACGAACATAGGAGCAGCAATCTCTCTATCAAAGCCGGTTCAAGCCAAACCGGCCGGTCTAACCACCAACCCATGTGAACTGAACCGTTCTACGGTTTCCATAATTGTGAGTTGGTAATTTAATTTAATTTTTCTATTGTCGTAATTGGTATCGAAAACATTGATAAAAAATCTAAAGTAGGTTTGACAACTATTTTAAAAATGATTTTTTATTTTTAAAAATAAAAAATTTGAAAAACTCATTTCACAAACTGTTTTTTTTATTTTTTGTTCTTAAATGTAAAATCTTTTTATTGTTTTCACTTTTTTTTTTAAGATTGAAATATTTATATAATTATTTTTTAAAATAATCTTTAAAACATATTTAAGAATATTAAAAATATTTTAAGTTTTTAAATAGATTTTTATTTTATAAAATATAAGAGAACAATTTTTAAAATTATTTTTAAAAATTAATTTTTGAAAATTAATTTTTAAAACTATTTTTGAAAATAGTTATAATTAAATAGAAATTACAATTTTAATAAAGAAATTTTTATCTAAATTAAGATTATTTTATTTCTTTTAATAAAAATGTTAAAAGTAAAACATAATTATTAAATATCATGTGGTATCAAAAGTGGGATCGTATACAAGGAATTAAGCCTACGACTGCCTTCAAAGCACACCACATGTTGTCTTTCCTTTTTTTTCAGTTTTTTCTGCTCCCTCAGTTTAGGGTTTAAGAGGTGTAAGTTGTAAATAAACAGGAAGACGAAAAAGATTATTAAAAATAATAATACGAAAAAGGAAGAATTTTGGAAACCACTGAATCAGAACTCAGAAGCAGAGGGCTTGATTTCAGGTTCTTATTTATTTTGCTTCCTCTATTTCAAATTTGTTTCAAGAATAGAAATTACTCCGTTTGGTTTCCGAGAAAACGGAGCAAAACTAGGGAGGATCGAAGATTGGAACTGAACCAAATCAAAGTGTAGTGTTGTGTGTTTTGCTTATTTTCGTTTTGATTGCTCTTTATTTTCCATTGTTTTCTCTGCATCCAGACACAGCCTTTAAATAGGTTATTGTTATTATTATTCATTGAATTGTTTTTTCTGATTTTCAGTAGGTGGCTAACAATGTTACCAAGATGGAGCCGAGCTGCTATTCGTCTCTACAAGCTTGGGTCACAGAACAACATGGAGCTCAGAAAAGATTTCTGTTTTGTTGCTAGCCGAAGCTATGCAAAGGTTGCCGCGGCTGCTGATGATTCCACAGAAAAAAATTTCTCCAGAAAACCCGAGGTTTGAACTTGGAAGTCCATCACATCATTTGAGTTTGTGTGGATTTTTGAGAATACGTGTATATTTCTTCGTCTTCTTTTGTTTTTGTGTTTGTTTCTGAACATTGAAGGTGTTATGATTTTCTTTGTGATCAAGACGTATTAAACCTAAATTAAAATATGTCATAGAAAAATGAAGATGCCAACGGGATGGTTGATGGGCATAGCCATAATTTGATTGTGTTTATGCTGCATTTTTCTGTATCAGGTTTATTTCCAAATGAACAGTTGTCTGGTAGCTTTGTGTGCCAAGGATTTGGAAATTGCAGTTAAAATTAAGATTTTCATTTGAACAGAAACAAAAACCAATTTTCCAAGCTAAATGCACCTAAGGATATACCCATTGATAAATACAGGTTATCCTGGAAACTTATTACTACTGTATTGCTCATCTTTCTTCTTTGAAAAGTAATTACTTAACCTTGTAAAGAAAGGTGGAATAGATAAAAATAACATGTAATAATCTCTTCTCTACGGTGATTCAGAAACGTGCTTCTAGTGGGTTTATTCTTGCAGGCACTCAAATATTTATTTCTTCTTTTCATCATATTTTCATATGCAAATCCTTCAATCTGGGCACATGTTTCTCAGTCAATTTCAAGTATACATCTTATTAAATGCAATTTGTATGTTTTATATGATGCCCTGGTGAATGCTTTTAAATGTCTCGTCTCAAAGCCAAATTATTTTGTACAGGTATATTTTAACAAAATGTTCTGGTCAAAGCCTTGTTCTTTGGCTTTGGCCCAAGATTCCCCTTTAAGAGTTGAAGAGCCAAAGTATGAGGGTATCCGACATATTATATTTAAAATGCTGCTGTTTTATAGTAAACAAAGCAAGTCTATTCGAGGGGCAAATGTGGTATACCGGAGAATTGCTTCACAAGTTGATAAACCTGCCATATATAATGGTGAGTTTTTCCTTCCTGCTTTCCTGTTGGGTAAGAAAGCATAAAGTTTACTTTTTTGTTTTATAGTATCTTATAAAATCTAAAGATTATATACCACAAACTTTCATGATAGTTGAGAAAGCATAAAGTTTGTTAGCTTCAAAATAAGCCATATCATTTGAGGAATGAGGACTATGAATTGTTTGTGTTGTTTTTATATGGAACATGCTTGAGAAGTGGACTTGGCCACCATGTTTTTATAGGTTATAAAAGGTGTATATAAACGACAAAAGAAAAGAGTACACTAGAGTACACCAGACATACAACAAATACAAAAAGGCAAAGCCATAAAAGACAGAACACGAAAAAACAATTCTCTCTCTCAACAAGTTCCTAGGCTGTGATGGTCGGATCCTTTAATTTCAACCAACGTACCTATGCCAACATGTCATGACATGGATGCGGGTATGAGATCCTTGTTGGACACTCCTATTTGACTTTGGATATGATTGTTTGATTTTTTTCATTCATATCCTCTTATTAATAATTACGTTAGAGAAAGAGAAGAGTTAGCCGAAAAATGAATTTTTATAAAAATATTTAGGGACAAGATGAAGAAAAGGAATTAGAGGGAAAAAATGGGAGCTTTTGAATAAATTATTTTTAAGGGATTTTTCTTTTATCATACAGTATCCCACTACCCATGCCCATATTTTAGGTCCCTTTTAAGCGAGTCCCTGTATCCTAAAATTTGAGTTGTGAAGGATCAGACATGTAGACACATACTAGCATCTAACACTTATACCCAAACCCATACAACATAGTTCCTAACCAATCACAAGAATCAATCAAAGGCATTGAGCCTTCTTTAATAGTTTAATGTACATCTCAACCCATGCTAAGAGATCACGTAGGAACCAACATTTCAATTTTTTATTTGACATTGCATCGATTTCAAATGCATATTGGTTTCTTTCCTTCCACAATGTCCAAAAAATGCATAGGGGAGCAGCTTTCCAAACCTTATTCCGTTTTTTGTGTACGCTTAGATTGCCATATACTTGCTTACTATCATAGGTTCACAATTTTGGGCAATCATGGTAAAAGGGCATGGAAGGCAGCAATATTAGAGGTAATCTTAAAACTCAAACAGCTCCGATTCTCACGTGGAAAGGCTTGCTAGTTCTATTTGTATTTTCTAGACTACTATTTTAGATGAGAGTGAACCCCATGTTGATAACATTAAGTCTTCCAATAGTATGCTTCAAAAAGGTTGGGTTGCTTTAAAGGATAGGACAAAAGGGTTCCCTTTTCTTCTATCCACATTCTCCAACATAACAAAATGGATGTGTTATTAGATAATATCCCCTTTCACACCTACATAATCACATTATATCCTATAATTATATCCAATAATTCAAATATCATGCTCAATACCATTTTACAAATTTGATTCTAAGGCTAAAGATTAATTTGGAGAAAAGTGAATTGATTCCAGTTGGGAATGTCCCAAATTTGGAGGAGCTTGTGAGGTTTTAGGCTGCAAGGTGGGTACCCTACCAACCACCTACTTAGGCCTCCCTTTGGGTGCTCCTTACAAGTCTATTAGGGTTTGGGAAGGGGTGGTAGAGCAGTTCTAAAAAAGGTTTTCTTTGTGGAAGAGGTGATATCGTTCAAAAGGTGGAAGACAAACTTTGATTAAGAGTACTTTATCTAGCTTACCGATTTACTGCATGTCCCTCTTTGTCATCCCTAAAAGAGTGACGACTAGATTAGAAAAGATTCAAAGGGACTTCCTTTGGGGAGGAGGGGCTTTGGTTAACAAGCCAAATTTGGTCAATTAGTCAGTTGTTTGCTTGGAAAAACAAAAAGGGGGCTTGGGTTTTAGAAGCCCTTCGATTCTCAACAAGGCTTTTTTGGGGAAATGGTCTTGCAGATTTATGAGTGAAAGGAATCCTTTTTGGAAATGGACGATTGTTGGTAAGCATGGGCTAGAGGAGGGGGGTTGGTGCACAAAAGAGGTGAGATAGAGGTATGAAGTGGGGGTTTGGACGACAATTAGAAATGGATGAGATGCTTTCAAAGATAAAACTAGTTTTCAAGTTGGCTCAAAGAACCGGGTGAAGTTTTGGAAGGATAGGTGGTGTAGGGATTTGTCTTTGAGGGATTCCTTTTTGAATCTTTATTCTATAGTCTCTTCTAAAGATGCTTGGGTGGTTGATGTTTGAGATGGGGGTAGTTGGGGTTTGAGGTTTATTAGACAGTTCAATGATTGGAAGTTGGAGGAAGTAGATGCCTTTTTTAGGAGGTTGCATAATCACTCCATCTCTTTGGGTACCAATGATGTTATGGTTTGGTTGGAGACAAAAAACGGTGATTTTTCAGTCAAGTCCTACTCCTTGGCAAGTAGGAGAGCGGAGCCTTTCCCTCATAGTATAGTTTGGAACTCTTAGGCTCTTGTAAGAGCTAGCATTTTTTTCTTGGGAAGCAACTTGGGCAAAGATATTGTTTCATGATTAGTTCATAAAGAGAGGTTGGAGGATGCCTAACAGATGCTATATGTGCAAAATAGAAGAAGAAACAGGTGATTATATTCTCCTGCATTGTCCAAAAGCTCATATGTTGTGGCAGCTGATTTTTTCTCTATTTGATGTACAGTGGGTGATACACTCTTCTGTGAGAGGGGTGTTCTTGAGTTGGGGCGGTTCCTTAGTTGGCAAAGAAAGGAAAAACGCTTGAAAAGTTGCTCTTTTATGCCTTTTTGGTCCCCATTTGGAGGGAGAAAAATAGGAGAGCCTTTAAGAATTGTGAAAGTTTGGACCAAACAATTAAAAGTTATTTTTTATATCTATTTTAGGATTGGGTTAAGATTGTATATTGGGGATGATTCTATGTCACTGTTAGATTTTGTGGATTGGTTAGGTTCCCCGTAGGGTGTGGTTGCTTATTTCTATGTATTCGCCCCTTCTGGCTTTTGTTGTTTTGCATACATCATGTATACTTTATTTATTTAAGACAATCTCCTTTTGCCTATAAAAAAAAATACCATTTTACAAAGGTCCATTAATGAAATCCACACCAGTGGATGGAAATGAAGTATTGCATGTTGTTCCTATCATAATATAAGAACTTTGATACTTCTAAATCATCGAATTTGTGCCACTTTTATTCCAGAAGTGCTAACTTCAATTTAGAACTTGAAAGACATCATTATCTGGTTCTTAGTTGAGAAACCTATTTCCATCCTGTAAACGAGTTTGCACAATGGGTATTTATTTTCAGTTTGCGTCACATGTTTTTCTTTCTTTCTCTGGGAATCAACAATGTAGATAGTGATTTGTTATTTTACATGCTGCTTTCCATGCTGGCTTTGAATCTCTATATTGGTCTAATGTAAAATTATATTATTTCATATGCAGCATTTAACTTGGAGAAAACCTTTAAAACAACATTTTCTCTGCTTATACTTCATATGTGGCTTTGCTTACGCCGCTTGAAAGAAGATGGAAAGGAAGGTGTTGAATTTGGGCAATACTTGTACGAGATTTATAATCATGATGTAGAGCTGAGGGTGTCGAAGGCTGGGGTTTGTGATTGCTACCTATATGTTAACTAGAGTCTGTTAGGAATTCAATACAGCTCCCATTTCTGAAATTTTCTTGACATTAGTCTCTTTTATTAGACTAAAGAAAAAAAAAATCAATACACCTTTTTGAAAAGCATGCATGAGTTATGATTAAGCTAGTCATTTTCTCAGAAAAGAGCAAGATAATTTATCAGGTTGAACACCTTTATTGGTTAATTGACTACTCCCAAAGGAAAAATAATTAGAACTGTATCACATAGTGAAAGGATAAGACAACTCACATTGATTTGCACAACATTACGCCAATAAATGGGGAAAAGAAAATGTAGTAGTAGACATTTAATCATGTGATGTATGCAATTTTTTTGGCATTGGAGCCTCCTAGACCAGATGAATTTTGGGGGGCCAGGGTTTACCATTTAATAGAGAAGATCTGGCAATGTTCTTACTCCAAAATTGACCATAGGAAGTTTTCATATTTATTTATGTCCAATCATTCTTTACTTCATATGCTTAGAGGAAGGAAAACCATGAGGATCAGTTAAAAGATGATAAATTTGTTCCAACTTCAAATTTTCTTCTTTACAGATCCTCACCTGCTGAAACTATGGTTGCTAGCTTAATCATCCCTATTGCATCTTGAACGGGTAATCTTTGAACCAATGGATGAGCATATATGTTATGGATCACATTGATCCTAGAATAGGCCTTTTTGCATTTTGGTTGCTTGTGTACATCATGTGTACTCTTTTCTTTTTAATACAATTGCTTTTACCTATCAAAAATAAAAAATAAAAAATTGATCCTAGAATAGGTCATATGTGGAAAATATAAACACTCTTTGGTTGAATAAGCTTTAAATTTTCAGTGCATGCCACTTATTATTTTTGGAATGGCAGGTTAACTTACTACTGACTAGATGGATGAAGGACTTGGAAAAGATTTTCTATGGAAATATTGTCGCTTATGATGCTGCAATGCTCCCGGAAGCTAGACCTGATGAGCTGCCTAATGTGATATGGAAGTAAGATATTAATGAGCAGGTGTTTCTTAAATATGAATTTCTTATTGCTGCAACTTTCCTCACTTATTTCTGTTGAAAGAAAGCTTGCTTATGTGCTACTTCATACTTTAAAATCACATTATCAATAACCTGTTCTCCCATACTGCTAATCAGTCTACTCAAGTACCTGGATTACAAAATTATTGATTTGTATTAAGCATAAATTTCTGTACGAGAATAGTTTTTAGCTTTGATTTTATTGAAAAAATAGGTGCATTTTAATATTGTATAGTATACATTGTATATACATTATATTGGATGTACTAAATTGGCAGATAGGGATTTTTTTAGTCAGTTAGAAGGGCCAGAATGAAGAAGCAGATGATGACATTTGTAGGGAGAGTGAATGTCTCTACTGGGACACTTAACAGTCCTCAGGCAGTGGAAAATCAGGCAAGCCCTGATAGGCTTTCTAATCCTGCTGATGACTTCTGACTGGAGGATCTCCCTTTTTTCATTTATAAGAGGGTGTATTAATAAATGCTAAAAGTGCACAAGAGTACACTGGTTGTATACAAAGAGCACTAAACAAAAAACAGGAAAGAAGGTATACACAAAAAAATTACTCCCTCCCTCATCTAAGCTCCAACCAATCTATGAAATCAACCAAATGCATATATTCTCCACCTATATACACCCTAACCCACATAGAGAAATTGTTAAAGAAAATATTTTTTAGCCTTTGATATGACAATTCCTCACATTCAAAGAATCTCCTACTTCTTTGACTTCCAAATTGTCCAAAAAATATGAGGAGCAACTCTCCAAGCCTTAGTACGCCTTAGGAGAGTCTCCCTAATCGACTAAGATAAAACCTATTGAATACCAAAAATGGAGAACACCAATTGCCATAAAATTCTCCCTTGTCACAAATGAAGGAGGATATGATCAATGGACTCGGACTCCTCTTTACACAATGCACACTTGTTGGTCAATGTCCACCCTCTTCTTTGAAGTTGATCCAAAGTCAAAAGCTTTCCCTAGCAAGCCTCCCAAGTGAAGAAACTCACTTCGAAGGAATCCATTAGTTCCATATTATCTTTAAAGGAAAGGGTGGCATAATTTGTCTCCAACAAAGAGTAAAGCCCTCTTACAGAGAAGACCCCTTTGCTATCTTCCTTCCACACTACTCTGTCTTCCTCCTTCCTCTTCATTGTCTGTCCTTGGAGTTTAGAAAGGAACCATTCTATGACGCCTAACTCCCAATTCAGGTTCCTAACAAAATGAAAGTTCCAATTTTCTCCTTCCCCACATTGCTCCCAAAAATCAGCTCCCATGCCTCCTTCGAATCCGATAGGGCAAACAAGGATGGGAAAGTCTCACATAAGGGCTCTTCACTACACTACCCGTCTTTCCAAAACTTTACTCTATTCCCATTACATGTCTCAAAGGAAATCTTTGTATTAGAAAAATCCCACTGCTTCTCAATCTCTTTCTAAACCCCAACCCCATAGGAATCTCTCACCACTCCCAACCTCCAATCCCCTTCTTCCTCCCTAAACTTTCCTCTCATAATTTTCTTCTACAAAAAATCTTTCACTAGAAAAGCGCCAACACCATTTGCAAAGAAGGGCCTTGTTAAGCAAAGAAAGAGAATGAACATCTAGTCCTACTTTCGATTTTGCTTTACAAACAGTTGACCACTTGTCTAATTGTATTTTGTTTTTCTAAGGCCACTCCCCTCCCCTCCACAAAAAATCCCTTTGAATCTTCTTTAATCTCAACCTTACAATTCTTAGGATAGTGAACATAGACATAAAATAGATTAGTAAACTAGCTAAAGTACTGCGAAGTAAAGTGAGTCTTCTCCCTTTTGAGAGGTGTTGTCTCTTCCATAACAAGAGCCTCTTACGAAACTGTTCTTCTACCCCATCCCAAACTGCTGCATACTTATATGAGGCCCGCAAAGGAAGCCCTAGGTAAGAAGGCAACTTTCTCACTTTACACCCAATCTCACAACCCAAATATTCCAAATTGTCCACCTCCCCCATTGGAATCATCTCACTCTTCTCCAAGTTAATCTTCAACCTCAACATGGCTGTGAACCACATGAGCAGCCAACATAAGAAAGTGACTTGCTCTTGAGAGGCCTCACAAAAAACAATGGTGGCATCAACAAAAAGGAGATGAGAGACTCCTCACCCCCACCCCCTTTTCCCCCAACCTTGAACCCTAAAATAAAACCACCATCCTGAGCTTTCAAGAGCAATCTATTAAGGGCCTCCATAGCAATTACAAACGAGTAGGGGAAGATAGGGTCCCCTTGTCTCAATCCCCTCGAGCTTTGTAAAAATTCTATAGGTGTGCCATTAATTAAAACAAAGAAATTGACTGAAGAGATACATCATTTTATCCAACTAATCAATTTTTGCTTGAGCCCCATCTTACCAATAATTGTTAACGAAAAGCCCTAATTCACATAATCGTAAGTCTTCTTAATGTCAAGCTTGCACAACAACCCACAACCTCTCTTCTTTAGCATTGAATCAACTACCTTAATTGCCATCAATATTGCATCTAAAAATTGTCTCCCCTCCACAAAGGCTTTTTGAAGCTTGGAAACCATTTTACCCACCACTTTCTTGAGCCTATTGGCCAACACTTTAGTCAATAACTTATAAAGACCTCCAACCAAACATATTGGCCTAAAATCCTTGAGATTATCAACACCTTTCTTCTTAGGAACACCAAAAAGGTCGCACTTAGGCTTCGGTCAAACCTACCATCACAAAATTGGATCTCCTTAATTTAACTTGGATGAGAACATGTTAAATCTTCAAACAAAAAATTAGCACTTTCTAACCCAATCATCATCACAAAATTGCTCATCCTATGGTCACTCGCATACTTATGTTGATTGAGGGAAATACCAGAGGGACTATGATGCACCTCAAGACCAAGAAAATATGTGAGAGACCCAAGATCTTTCATATGAAAGGACTCGGAGAGATGAGTTTTGAGCTGACCAAGTAAAGCAGAATCGGAACCAGTGATCACAATATCATCAACATAAACCAAAAGAACAACAATACCCATGTCTGATTTCCGAAGAAACAAGGAAGTGTTATACTTGCTCTGCCTGAATGAAAATTGTAATAAAATGGTGTGGAATTTATCAAACCAGACCCTCGGAGCCTGTTTGAGACCATAAAGAGAGTGACGAAGCTTACACACATGTGAAGTCGGAGAGGGAAACAATCCCGGGGGTGGCTTCATATAAATACACTCTTTAAGATCCCCATGAAGAAAAACATTTTTTACATCCATCTAATGTAGCGGCCAATCACTGGAAGCAGCAAGAGCTAGAATCGTACGAACAGTAGTCATTTTAGCCACAGGAGCAAAGGTCTCTTCATAATTGACACCATATTCCTGATTATTCCCAAGTGCAACAAGCCGAGCTTTGTAACGATCCAAACTTCCATCAGATTGGACCTTGACTGAGTAAACCCATTTGCAACCCAGAGGAACAATAGTGGGAGGACAAGGCTCAATGTCCCAAGTGTGATTGGCCTCTAGAGCGACAATTTCTTCCTACATAGCTTGTCGCCAACAATCATGCTTGGCAGCATGTGAGTAGCATGTGGGAATATCAAAATTGGACAATGCAGCAGTAAGGGCTAAAATAGAATTGCCAGAACTGGAAGAGGGAAATCCATACCTATTCGGAGGTACAAACACTCGAGGAGAGCAACGTACTAAAGGTGCTGGAGGTGCTGCAACTGACTGAATCTGGAGCGTGGTAGGATCAAATATTGGGTGTGCCACCGAAAGAGACTGTGGGCGGGAGCGTCTCGTATACACAATACCTGGTTGAAAGCGAGAACTGACTGGATGAAGATCTGACAACTGCTGCTCAAATGAGAGGAGGACCACAGTAGAAGAGGATACAGGAAAGAAATGTTGATTTTCAAATAAAATAACATTCCTAGAAATACGTGTACAATGTAATGTAGGATCATAGCAAACAAATCCTTTTTGACACATATTATATCCCAAGAAAGCACATCGAACAGATTGAGCAGATAATTTATGTCGCTCATGAGAAGGTAAATGAACAAAGCATACACAACAAAAAATACGAAGATGATCATAACTAGGTTGCTTAGCAAATAAGCGGAAATAGGGAGACTCCATATGTAGGACTTGAGAAGGTAAACGATTAATCAAGTGAGTAGCAGTTTTCAAAGCCTCTACCCAAAACATGGATGGAACAGAAGATTCTAACAAGAGAGTACGTACCACATCTAGGAGATGACGATTTTTGCATTCAGCAACTCCATTTTGTTGAGGAGTAGAGGGACATGAACGTTGATGAATAATACCCTTAGAAGCCAAGAATGCTTAAAACTCAGTAGACAAATACTCACCACTGGAATTTGTGCGTAATGTCTTAATAGAAGTAGAAAATTGATTGTCAACATACGCTAAAAACTCAGTGGAAGTACGAAAGACCTCAGATTTAGAGCGAAGAAAGTAGACCCAAGTAAATCTGCTATGATCATCAATGAAAGTCACATAATATTTAAATTTCTCAAGTGAACTAACCGGGGAAGGTCCCCAAACATCACTATGGATAAGATCAAAGCAGTAAGATGCTCTACTTGCATGCACAGGGAAGAGAAGAGTTTTACTTCTACCAAGTTTGCAAGAATCGCACTCAAGAGATAAAGAAGAACGATCCTTATTACCAGGTAAATCAGAGTTCAATACATGAGATAAGATCTGAGTATTGGGATGGCCTAAACGATGATGCCACACCATACTAAGATCTGAAACATTATTACAAGCAAAAGACTTAATAGAAGAAAGTGGAGAAAAATCTGGAACAGGTAAAAATAGTGGAAACGAGCGCCCCATTTTAGGTTCCTTCACAATCGGCTCCCCCGTTACCTAGTCCTGCACAACACAATCATTACTAGAAAAATTAACAGCACAATTGTTATCAACTAATTGGCCAATAGAAATAAGATTCATGGAAAGCTGAGGAGCAAGAAACACATCAATGAACTTAAAAGAGGCATCGCCGATAGCAGTTATGGGCAAAGAGTTGCCATTGGTAGTCTGAATGGAAGATTGACCAGCGTAGGGCCGAACATGACACAAAGCGGTGGGATTATTAGTCATGTGATTAGAGGCCCCCGAGTCCACGTACCAGAGTTTAGTAGAATTGTTACCTTGAAATCCCATTGCTGATAATGCTGAAATTAACATCCGTTGCACCATTTCTGGGGTATAGTAATCTGGTGCAGGAGGTGCAGCTGAAGGAGAGTAGTGTGCTGCAGAAGTTGCTACAAGAGGGACAATAACTGAAGTCTGAAATGCTTGGGCCTGACGATTCTGGGGGCGAATACGACATTCTTTGATAATGTGACCCTTCTTACAATAAGAACAAAACTTCTTAGGACAAATGACAGCAATATGCCCCTATTCCTTATAGCAGAAACACTGCAAGTTTTTAGAATGCATAGGTGGTCCGCGTCCTTGGGCAGCATAAGCTACAGTTGCCGTCCCGGAACTGCCATGAGATTGCTCCAGAATGGCTTGAGTACTAAGGCGTTGCTCTTCGCGAAGTAACTCACCAAAACAAATATCAAGAGAGGGAACAGAAGATCTGTTGAGTAAAGAGGAGCGGGCAAATTCATATTTCGGACGTAGTTTCATAAGAAACTAATCACGTCGGGTAATCGCATGAATAGTCTAAATAGTTGAGAGAGTGGCAATAGGAACATCCGTTGTAACCAAATCATCATATTCATGCCAAAGAGTCAGAAATGCCGAGTAGTAGTCCTGGATGGAAAGACTACCATGTTGAAACGTGGCAATCGCATGTTCTAACTGAAAGCAACGAGCATCGTTATCCTAATGATAAACTTTCTTCAAGTGAGCCCACATAGATTGAGCGGAGCGATGGGGCCGCAAGTGGGTGACAATATGAGGCTCCACTAAACCAAGAAGCCAAGACATGATGCGTGCATCAAGCACAACCTATGAAGGAGAAAACCCAACATCCTGAGATTTGTCAAAAGTGGATGGTTTTTCAACATCCGTGCCATCAATATGACCTCAAAGGTCTTTTCCCTTGAGAAACACTAAAATGCCTAGGTAGAATAATTTGTATTTGTAAACTTAACACACACAAGTGCGGAATCCATAGAAAATAAATAGAACCCGAGACAAAAGGATGCACCAAAAAAAAAAATCCCAAAAGAAAACTGACCTACGACAACCACAGAAATACCGAGAAAAATGGTTGTGGTTAGGTGCAGTACGGATCAACACAGACTTGACCAAAAGACACGAGAGACACCTCCGAAACTGAGAAGACAGAAAAGAATTTGAGGGAAGAAAAATTAGCAACCTTGCTCTGATACCATGTCAAAATATTGTGTGAATGGTCGAATACCTTGGCCTTGAGTTTTGTATATTATATATAGACTTTACAAGGATGCTATACATGGAAAGCAAATAAAAGCAAATAAATTCCTGCATGATTCTAGCCCTATACATGTAAACTATAATCTGTCAAATAATGTATGCTAACTGTACAAAATAATAAATGGAGAAATAAGGAAACAATTGTAGGCTAAAATAAGGAATGAAGTGTGGACAGCAAAGCTATCCTTTGACAATTTATGGCTAGGAAAAGAGTTGTACCTCCTCATACTGTGTAACCTCTATGGTCTGATAAATATTTGCACAATTTTTCTGTCATTTTTTATAATTCTTTTTTAAATTCTAATTTTAGGATGTCATTGAATGATAAACCATTAGCCATAATCATCAGATAGAAGATGCAGGATGAAATAAAAAGTATGTGGAGGTATGATATCATATTTGTTATAAATGATACTAGGATAAGGCCAAACCAAGTTTTCCAATGTCACAAAGAAATATGTCTTTTTCTGTTTCTCTAAAGTTTGTGTGTTCGTTTTTAAACCTCTTTATCCAAAGAGGCCGAGCAACAAGACATGGAGAGATTTCTTCCATGTAGCTACTTTAGAGAATAGCATAACTAAAAACTCTGCTGACTATGAGAATTCTGAAAATTAGAAAGCTTTGACTCATTGATTGTTTACTTTAGATATATATTTAAAATTAAATGGTGCAAGATTTCATGATCACTCTTTCATAGTTGGAAAGAAATCGACTTTGTTTGGGAAGTGTTTTTGAAAACTGTTCTAAAAAATAAAGAGGTTTTGAAAACTGTTTGATATATTCTTTAAAAATAACTTTTATCTTTAGTGCTTTACTTTCAAACATTCTTTGTAGTTGTATAATTTTTTTTTTTTAAAAAAAAAAAAAACAGTTCTTCGAAAACGAGTGAAAATAACTGAAAAAAAAAATATGCTATAAAAAAACACCTTTTAAGTTTTTTATTACAGAAAATTGTTTTTTGGTTTTTAATTGCCAAACATGTTTTCCTATTTTTTTGTTCTTAAAAATAGAACACCATTTTTGAAAACAGTTTCCAAACATACCCATCATTTCTTTCTTATCCAACAAAAATAAAACAAAAAAAAAAAGGAAGAAAAGGCCATTTCTTGATGCTGAATACCTTATCTACTTCCCATAACACTGCTTCTGAACTGTGTTGCAGGAATATCTTTTCTGATGATGGTTTATCAAAGCCAAATGATGCTGCCGCAGGTGCAGTCCAGGCATGTTCTAATTTTTGAGCAACTTGCATCAGTGTTAGATTTCCAGAAGGAATTTAGAATACTCTGTATAAGGTTTTCTAGGAATGCAATATTTGCAGTGGGAGCCATACCCTCCATGCCAGTATTTCTTTCCCTCATCAGCTGGTCACTTAATGTGGATTATTGTAACCTGCAAGTCATGGACCTCCTGACATGCTTTACCATTGGTACACTTGTTGGGCTGCAGTGGTCTCCACACTGGTTGCATACTTCATGCTATATTATAGTATATGATTGCCAATTTGAGGATTTATGAGTGAAAACATCAATCTTCTGTCCACAGTCCTATTAAAAATAAACAAACAAATTAATAAATAAAAATCAATTCTCTGTCCACTGCTCAAAAATTCATATATCCGTCTGCCTGGTTTTTCTTGTGAGCTGTTCATGATCTACATATATACCTTTATCATCTGTGTATTGAAGATATGGCACAACTTAACTCTTGAATAATCTGCATCTGCAGGCTATGGCAAGGTATGCTCGTCGGGAATGTAGTTGCCTATCCTTAACAGGTAAACCACTCTTATTATTTTCTAATATAGTTTCTCTGTATATGCACCTCTGGAGGGTAAATTATTGTTCTTTTTCTTTTTATTTTTAATCTAAGGTACTTTGCTGTGTGCTCTATGCAATAATTGAGTGAGCTTCGTACATGAATAGATGGAAATGACATCTTGCACTTAGATGACTTGATGAATGAAACCATAGATAGTTGGGCAGGGGAATGGTGCCATATGGAATAGATGATTTGGGATATGTTGGGAAAGGGAGTAGTGTAAGGGAAACCAGAAAAGGCATTGTATGACACATGCACTTATGGAGCCATCACCAGTTGGGAGTTTGAAATTTTGGACGCTCCCTGTGGGTATATAAACTTAAATTCATGTTTATTTTTGCATGTCAATATACTCTATCTGATTGAATTATGTTGCATGTATTTAAAATTTGCCATAAATTATTAAAATTTTATCTCAAGTTTGCAATTATTGTTTTTACTTATTTATGAATTTACTTATTTGTATGCTTTTACATCATGGACCATGAAGTGAACCTTGAGACTAGAACTATTCACCCAGTGAACCAGATTCTTTAGCCTTGATTAAAACAGCGTGGAGTTGATAATATCGAATTATCTTGATTCATTCCAAATATATACTATCGCATGTATCTCTTGCAATGTTCTTATGGTTTTACTGTTGTGCATGTGGAATCTCTGTTCATCGGGATATGTTCCTTGTATAATTGCCCTACCATTTGAAAACTTGTGTTGCCTAGGATTTCAGTTTGATAAAGTAGTGGAATTTTGGTATGTGCAGACAAGGAGTCCATCTTCTCCGGGAACTTCACGTTCTCTTCATTAGAGAACCCAAAATCTGATTCAGTGAGAGGATAAAACTGAACAGGCCTAGGTGAGCCATTATCAACATTTGAGTTTTGATGGTGCTGAATGTGCCACAATATTTCTGGGAAAATATTCATAACTCCATATCTTATAGGGCAACTCGTAAGGCCATTGCATCATGGGAGAAGGAACTGCTCTATTATATTGCTTTTTTTTTTCTCCTTTAAATTTTTCCCCAATAAAAGTAGCAATTGTATGGTTCTGATGGATTCAAAACGTGAAGAGATTTTGATGTTATTTAAACCAGTGACTGGTTTTTGGATATGGAGTCAACCCCATTTCATTTCCAATGCCACTTACGTCATTTGATGCAAGACGTGGTTTTGCTTGCAAAAGGTATTTGACTAGGAATTTTTTTTCTATATATTAAAAATGAACCTCTCTCTCTTGTGTACAGCTCTCTTTTGTTTGGATGTGCCTAGGAATGTAATGTCATGGCTGCATGAAAGGGGTAATACTAATATGAATATATTTCACTATTTTTTCTCGGGTTTTGTCTTATTAGACTTTATTGGTAAGGTTTTTAATGAAATAAGTTTTATCTTATTGGGTTTTATTAGTAAGGTTTTTAGCTAGATGGTTCTAACTTTCCCTCACTAGGTCATTTCCTATTAGGTTTTTTCTAATAAAGTTTTAACGAGACATATTCTTATGATCATATTAGAGGAAATGTTATAAAATATGAGTATTTATAAAAGACGAGACTTGCTAATGCAAATAAATTCTATTTTTCTTCGGACACACTATTTTATTCTTCTATGATATCTTCTTTCAATTCTTTTGCTTACAACATATTCAAATAATTTAATATTCCATAATAAAAGTTTTCATCTTCATATATAAAGCTTCTTTGGTTGACATTAATGATAAAATAGAAGATAATTTAAATTATTATTAAAATTAAAAATAAATTTTAAACTAACAATGTAAAAATAAAATATTAATTTCCTACCACAAAACAAAAAATAATAAGAAAATAAAATATTGATTTCCCGCTAAAAGTCTATCACCATCAATACTTCTCATTTGTTTTTTTGTCCATTACAAAAGTAGCTTCTAATTTAATAAAGTTTATATATTCAATTCATACAATGTATATTATTTATTACAAAATTTTGAAAATATATTAAAATAAGAACATCAAGAAAGAAAATTAATTAAAAAAAATTAAGCTAAAAATATAGCAACTAAAATTAAGATAATAACTTCATGAAAAGAAGATTAAAATTTATTTAAAGAAATAAAATTAAGATTCTAAATTCATAATAATTAAAAAGAGAAAAGGTGAGCATATGATAACGAAAAGAAGGTAAGTATAGAACCAAAATTTTATATAGTTTTGTTTTTCAAGGTCAATTGAATTGAAATACTTTTGAGTTATGAAGCTTTTATCTTTAGCTTTACTTTTGTGGGTACCCGACAATGAGGTGTTCGGGTGGATAACAATAGTGAAGGTGACCGGGTAAGCTAGCCATCTCAAGCAGCATCTCTCATATGACCATAGTTATCCAAACGGTCAGTCGCCATAAATGAATCCATTACACACCATCAGTGAGTCAACCTGACAACCGTTATGCGCTATCAACGAGATACTACAAGATTAAATACCGAAATAAAGAGGGTTCATAATTGCTCAAAGGAAGTCACAAGATCCATCTTATGTAAAAGCATAAGAAGGAGAATAAATGGTATGCACTAAATTCTTCCTAAAAAATTTTTCTTTTAACTTCTGAGCTAACTTGAGCATTAGAGAGGTTTGTCTGAAATATATTCCGACATACCTTTTTTATAGGATTAAGAGTACGTTTGATAGTGATTTTAGGAAACGTTTTTAATACTTAAAAAATTTTATTATTCAAATATTAGTAATGTTAAAAATATTTTTTAAAATCATTATCAAATACACTCTAAGTGAAGGAGGTATTGAGAGAGCTACTATGAAAATCAATATTTTATTTTTAGTTTAATTATATTTTTAACATTTTTTTATTTTCATTTTATCATTGATGATAATTAATGAAGTTTTTTTTTATTCCATTTTAATGAAAATAAATAAAAGGATAAAATGTTCTAACAAGAAACATTGGATTGATATAATAAGAGTTTGTGTAATTCATGTCAATTTATATTTACAAGATTGAAACAATAAAAGATTTTTATTATTTTTTATTTCCATCGCTAATAAATGAAATTAATTATTTTCATTTCAATCCCTTTTATCATTTATTGCATAATAATAATAATAATAATTTGTATGTACAATTGTTTTTCCTTAAATTAATTTTCTTACTTTAATTTTTAAGAATCCTTAAAATTAGTGTTGCTTTCAATTAGATGCAGTCATCGATTCTCCTAAGAGACCATAATTACCGCAAACAAACATATTAACGATATGAAACATATTTTTGCTATGCTACTAATACTTGTACTTGTTATGTTATTCTGTCCACACCTAGGTGAGAAAGAGTTACAGGACATAAAACAAAAAAAATATGTTGATTCAGATCAAGCATATTATAAGTAATAATTCTCTCATTTGCAATGAATATACATAATAAATAAAAAATAAGTCGGTTTCATTTTGACAAAGGACCTACGCCCAAGCCAAGTTCCATAGTGCTTTAATTTATTTAAAAAATTCAATAATAAAATTTGTTATGAATATTAAAAATAAAAAAAGTGATCATGCCTTTTGAGCCTACTACTACTATGAAAATTTATTGTAATCTTGATTTGATCCTTTATTCATCAACAAATATTATCGCCGTATAATTAATTTTATTTTTCGGATAAGTTAGTATAACCCGGAGTGGAATGAAATAGTTTTGGGCGAGGATAAACAACCACTGCGTCCAACCACACTCCCATACTCCTTCTCCCTCCATCAAAAAGCCCTTGCTGCTCCCTCCTTTCTACTCAAGCTCTCGCTCTTTGGCGCCGATTTCTCTCATCAGGTCTGTAAATCTCATTCAATTTTAGGGTTTTGGAAATTGGTCCGGGAAGGTGAAAGGAAGGGTTTTTGTGTTTGGTTTTTGAATTTTCCATGTTTTGTGCTATTCTAGATGCTGTGAGTCTGGGGATTCTCTGCTTTATTTTCGGGGAAGATGGGAACCTATCTTTTTTTCTTCCTAAATTTTGTGATTTCTGTTGTTTGTTTCATGGGGATGTGGAGAGGATGCTGAGAAAAGAGCGATTTCCTTTCCACTTGGAAACCCTAGTTTAACTTGTCAACATTTCGATTCTGAGCTATTTATTTATTTATTTTTCTGTTCATCTTTCACCTTCTATTTTTCTTTGTATGCGATTTCGTGTTCATGCTGGGAATGTTATTGTTTGTGTCAAGTTGTGGATGGCAGATCTTAGGGGTTTTCTGGGCATGCTCTGGTGGACAGTTCTCTTTTTCCCGTTGTTTGGTTTTTGAGAAAATTTACAAAAAGAAAATCAGTGAAAATTTGGTTCCTGAAAAACGGAGATGAAATGCCTTTTGCTTAGTATTTTTATTCACATTATCATTTGTGGCTTGAAATCCATCCCTCGTATGCTTGCTTATTTTAGTTGTCATACTTCATTGCAAACTGAGATATGCCAAAATTTGGGTCCAAGAGATATATATTTTCAATCAAGCTGGTATTTGAGCCCAAGCTTGGCACATTAAGCATTGACACAATGCCTTGCATCCATTTTTACCTCTTAACAGAAAAAGAATGTAAAGGTGGCTTGTTTCTGTCAATGTCAGGTAAGAAATTTGAATATCTGAGCCAGTATCAACCTGTGCAAGGTAGGTGGAGATTGGAACTTATAGTTACAAAAGTACAGAAATAGGAGTGTATCGATGGGGAAGGATGAGGAAGAGATGAGAGGGAGATAGAAGAGAGGTTAATCAATGAAGAATACAAAATTTGGAAGAAGAATACTCCATTTTTATATGATTTGGTTATCACACATGCATTGGAGTGGCCGTCGCTTACTGTGGAATGGCTTCCTGATAGAGAGGAGCCTCCTGGCAAGGACTATTCTGTACAGAAGATGATTTTAGGGACACACACTTCTGAGAATGAGCCCAATTACTTGATGCTTGCACAAGTTCAGCTCCCTTTGGAAGATGCTGAGAACGATGCTCGTCAGTATGATGATGATCGCTTTGATGTTGGTGGTTTTGGTTGCGCCAATGGCAAGGTCAGTAACTAAATTCCTGTCTTCTCTTCTTGGGAATTTGTGTGTTGAGAAACAGTTGGTGTTTTAAAATGTATAGCTGCATGGCCAGGATTTTGATTCTCTGTGAGGTGAAGGTAAGTCCTATTGGCATGAAGGATTATGATTTCTGACTTTCTAGTAATTTTATGTGATTTTCTGATTTTCTAAGGGGTGAACTAGAAAACATGAAAAGCCTGTTTCTAACCATGGACACATTAGCAATTAACATTTAGTGAAATCCAATAACCTCTGGCCTTGTGTTCCCCTATTGGCATTAATTGCCTTTCTCCAGGAGTTTCAAAGCTTGAGTCTGCACTTTATGCATTGGGATAGGTGCGTCACTTGTGAGCTGGGCATGGGTTTGAACTACTGGGGAGAGAGAAGATATAGACACCTATGCAGCTATTCTATCTTTTTAAGGAAACTTCTTGTTGATACATAGGAAAATGTTTGAAGTTTGCTCCTTTAGCAGTCCAGAGGGATGAATCTTGAGTTCTCTCTATCTTCTATTTCATTTGATACACAACAATCATAAGGTGGTTTATGCTTTTACTTGCGTGCTTAACTGTTTTGAGCTTAAGTCAAAAAGTTTATGGTTTAAAAAATAAAATAAAATAAAACCCTTTTTAGGTGTTAAAGGCTGTGCATATTTGGTGAGGTGCATCTTAGGAATGCCTTAGAAAGAGAGTCAAAGTGCTCTCTCTCTCTCTCTCTCACTCTCTCTCTCTCTCTCTCTCTCTCACACACACACACACACACACACACACAGAGGAAAAGCTTGCATAACATATTGATCTCTGTATAAATGCTAACTAAATAGCTATATATTTTATTGAAGGATTTATGGATTATATGTTAAGGAAACTTGCATAGCTGCCCTGGGTTTGCATGAATTTAATTACATTATTGCAATTGGGATGTTGTTTAGTTCACAAGTTTTTTTATGTCTATTTCTGTTGGATTTTTATTGTACTTTTGGTTATGGTCCTATTTTAGAAACATTTGTTTGTAAATTTGCCTCTTACTCTCTCACGTGATCTAGTGAGAATGATCTTTTATGTTCTTTAAATGTTATGAAGTCTCTAATATTTTTAATATTCAATTATGTTGTTGCAGGTACAAATTATCCAGCAAATAAATCATGATGGAGAGGTTAACAGGGCACGCTATATGCCTCAAAACTCGTTTATTATTGCTACCAGACAGTTAGTGCAGAGTTTATGTTTTTGATTATAGCAAACATCCATCTAAGCCTCCTCTAGATGGTGCATGCAGTCCTGATTTGAGATTGAGGGGCCACAGTACCGAAGGATATGGTTTATCATGGAGTCAGTTCAAGCAGGGTCATTTACTGAGTGGTTCTGATGATGCTCAAATATGTTTGTGGGACATCAATGCAACTCCTAAGAACAAAGCTCTTGAGGCTCAGCAGATTTTCAAGGTAGGCTTCTCTATCCAAGTTGGACTTAATATTTATTCTATAAATGTATAGGTGGGACATTGTTGTAGATGATATAAATAAATCCAATGAATATTTTACAAGTCAAAGCTACTGGTGCAAACCTGATGCCATTGTCAACCTAATTTTTGGTACATAGGAAACCAACTTTGGGGTGTTATATGTTTTACAAACTATAAATGTGGTGACAGTAAACATGGGTTAGATCAAAGTCTCAATTTCAGCTGCCTATCAAAAAAACACAAGGACTCAATTTCAGCATTTTGGTGCCTAAAAACTTCTAATGCATGGAAAACCAAGCTTCTTTTACTCCAAATTAATATCAAACAGTAGATAACTATTTTATAGCTATCATTTTTTGTTGATTTGTAGATTTTGACTATGGTTTGGGAATTTTGCTAAAATAGGTTCATGAAGGTGTTGTAGAAGATGTAGCATGGCATCTGAG
The DNA here is from genome assembly GCF_004353265.1 of Vitis riparia. NCBI lineage: Eukaryota > Viridiplantae > Streptophyta > Magnoliopsida > Vitales > Vitaceae > Vitis > Vitis riparia. The sequence goes on along the minus strand of NW_023269765.1, from coordinate 87,258 downwards.
GCATGAATACTTATTTGGTTCAGTTGGGGATGATCAGTACCTGCTTATATGGGATCTTCGGACACCATCGGTCAGCAAGCCTATCCAATCTGTAATTGCTCATCAAAGTGAGGTTGGTATCTAAAATTTGAAGGCTTCCTTAACAGATCCAGGCAGGTATACCTTTATATACTGCGTATGTATACCACATAGATTTACTTATATTTAGTGGATGACTATCTCTACATGTCTGCTCATGTTGAGCATCATTTGTGTTTTCTAGCATCAATAATAAATGGGAGAAGTTTATGTCTAGCATCAATTAAATGAGAAACTGAGTTTTGTAGTTTTTGTGTGATTTGATGATTTTTTTAATTTTTTTTTCATGGTTTCGTGTTAGGTAAACTGCTTAGCTTTCAATCCCTTTAATGAATGGGTTGTGGCAACGGGCTCTACTGATAAGACTGTTAAGTTGTTTGATCTACGCAAGATCAACACTGCTCTCCATACTTTCGATTGTCACAAGTAAGAATTGTCTTGTGTGCCTTATCTTTGGCCATCTAGGTTATATCTTTTGTACTCTCATCGACATTATATTCTTTCTTCTTTTTCCCCATTTTGCTGAGGGTATATCTAATGTCTGCATGCATATCATGTACTAAATTTTTGTTCTGATGCACAATAGGGAAGAGGTGTTCCAAGTTGGATGGAATCCAAAGAATGAGACTATCTTGGCTTCTTGTTGTCTTGGTCGGAGGCTCATGGTCTGGGATCTTAGCAGGTTTTTCCTTGAACCAGCCATTTCATTTTTTGTTTTGATTTTTGAGTGAATCATCTATATTCATTTTAGTCTAGATTTTTTTGAGACAGATCAGCCACTTGTCCTGTAAGCTGAGTATTAAATGAATCCTAAATTTTTAATGGTAAAAAAAAAAAAAAAAAAAATCATCAATGGCTATGGAGAAGATGCTGCTAAATTGCATGATCTGTTCTATATCTAAAAACATAAGCTTGATGTCAATGGCATACCTTACATTGTGGATATGATATATGGTCAGATTAGTGGGCTTGGTGCAAGTGGCAAAGGTTGGGGTGGGGATGGTTCACATACACAAGCACACACATCGTTTATGGAATTCACAATGCTCGGCTCAATTTCTTTCCTGTTTTCTTTATTCTTTTTTATTTTTTGTTTGTGGACCTGAGAAGTGACAGGAGTGGGATGTTATTCATATTTTCATTTAAAGAACTCTAATGTTTTCTCTGAATGTTTCTGCTCTTGTGTGCATCATGTCTCTGTCTATACAAATTTATTGTTGTGTTCTAGATTGGGGATGCATAGTTCGGAAATTCATTTTAAGGTGTTGTTTGCATATCCCATGGAATTGATAACTATGTTGCAGCTTCTAAAGTCACAAATTGATCATGTAAAGCCCAATTCATGACTTAATCATAAATCATTCTTAATAATATGGAAATGAGACCATTCATTAAAATCTAAAATGATCTGAAAGTCAAACAAGTGAGAAAAACTAGTGTAAATTGGATAAGACCAGTTTATACTCATGTGTTGCTACTTCTAGATTTAATGACACAACCCTTTGATATTCTCATTTCTGTTATTATGCGCACCGGCCCATTTTGAAAGGTAATTTTTTGAACATGGATGACATGAAGACTCAAATACTGGGACTTTGCATGCTCAATGATTATCCTGTTCTTGAACCAGTGGGTTTGATCCTGATTAAATTACCCAACTAGCATGCGAATAATAACAATGGTCAATGACATTTGCCTAGATAACTGAATTTGGGATTTTTCCATAGGATTGATGAGGAGCAGACTCCAGAGGATGCTGAAGACGGCCCACCAGAGTTGCTCTTCATTCATGGTGGTCATACGAGTAAAATTTCAGATTTTTCATGGAACCCATGTGAGGATTGGGTTATTGCTAGTGTAGCTGAAGATAACATACTCCAGATCTGGCAAATGGCAGAGAACATCTACCATGATGAGGACGATTTACCAGGAGAGGAATCCACAAAAGCTTCTTAGGTCTTAATGCATCAATTTTATGAGAGCCCAACTAAACGTGGAAAAAGATAATTAGAGGGGGCATATAGTTCTTTTCTCTTCTTCTTTAGGGTAATTTTAGTTTGCGAATGATGTGTTTAATTGGCTATCTTCAACTGAATTGCAAATGTTGTTATAACCTGTATGCATAGTAGTATTTTATTTGCAGAACTAAGCTTGTGAATTCAAGGGGGTTGCAGTTGCACGTTGGGACATGGTTCTGGCCTGCCCAAACTTTATGAGTTGCTTCCAAATATTACACTGGCAAGTTGATGTACTTAAGACTTTGGTTGGTCCTTGGGTTACATTAGAAAATCTACTCCCATTCTAAGATGGAAGGTACATTCAACTAAGCTAAGAGTGTATCTGTGCAAGATTGTTCAATATGTGGTTTTTGTATTTAGTAATACCATGCATGCTAAGAAATTAAACATTGCTGTCCTTGCTAACCTTTTGTTATATAATGCAAATCAGAAAGTTAATTGTACCATATGTATATATCATGTTATGGTGCTTATGGAATAATTGCAATCAAATTTTGTGGGTTTTGGTGTTATTTGGCCAAGTATTGATTGTTGCAGGTTTGATGTTGAAATCACATCCAATAATTCTAAGCGTGTAATGATTTTAGAAAGTGTTTCTAATTTTTATAACATTTAAAATTTTATCTTTCAAGTACTAAAAAGGTTAGAAATAGAATCATTGATTGTTAAAGAAGTTGGGTTTTCCCTTCAATATGGTTATAAATTTATTCTTTGGTGCAAACATTAATGAGTGATATTTCCATATCGGATATCTCAATATTAGTTAAGAGTTAAGTGGTCTTCAATGTTTTATTCCAATGTGGATTGATGTGCTTTTGATACATGGGAATAGAAATAGGATGAATATGAAAGTGAGTCACGCTACTATACAAAAGATAGGAATTAAAATTCTAGTGAGATTTGCCTTTTCTTTTTTTTCTTTTTTTCTATAAATGATTTTTTTTTTTTAAATTTCTACTTTAAAGAATAAGCTAAACTCATTAGTTCACAATAACTCCAATGCGTGGTTGTTTTATTGCCTTAAAACTGAATTTCAATGTTCACTCAACAAAGAAAAATGCAATGAATAAAATTTTTCTCAACTCTCTTATCTATAGATGAAAATATTGAGATATATCGGTGATATATCGTGTATCAAAGGTTATGGAAACGATATTAGGTGAAGAAATATCGCTCTGATGGAATTTAGGGAAAAATTGTTGATATTTCTCGATATATCGGATAGTCAAAGCAGGTCAAATGCGTTATAGTGCCTCTACAACAATACCACTAGTTACAGTGCCTTCTCAAAAATGCTTTGTAATTTTTGTTGTTAAGAGGACTCAAACCCCAAACAAAAGGTTTGACCTTCAACTCACCTTATCAGGTAAGTGTGTCCCTTATTAAATATATTGTACTAAACATATATATATATCCAAAGTCATCATATAAAGAAAATATTAAAAGAATATTTTAGAGAACAAATTAATTATAATTATTTTATAATTAAATGCAAAAAATTCTTTTAATTGATTACCAAAAATATAAAAATTATTAAGATAATTTTCTTCATAGAGTTTTTAATATCATTAATAGATTAATTAAATATTAAAAAATTGTACATATATCACAATTTATTTTATATCATTTAATTTAATTGAATTAAATGGATCCTAATTTTAATATTAATATATATTCTAAAATTAAACATATTATAATCAAATATCATAATATTGTTATGAAATAATATTTGATGAAATTTAATAATAAATATATATTTATAAAATTCATATTTTTTTTATTGATGCATACGATATTATTATCAAATACGATAAATTATATCATATATCAAATTCTTTAATAAAAAAAACGTTAAAATGTCTATTATATTTCTAATTACATTTTTATGAAGTTTTTCTTATAATATATATATATATATATATATATATATATATTATGAATTTTGATCAATTTTAGACCTACCAATATTTTTTTTCCAAAATATCCGTCGATATATATCCGATATATTTGTAAAATCGAAGTATTGATATATTTGTGATTATCGATATGTTCATCCTTGGTTTTATTCAACTCAAGAAAAGTTTCTTAAGCCCATGTATTGGGCTATTTTAATTTGGGTATTCTCTAGGTCCAAATATAAATAACATTTGAGTTTTGGTATATTGATGAAAAGTGGTAGAGAAAAAAAGAAGAAAATAAGGTTGCACTATTCTAAGTGATGAAGGTCCATGTCCTTTGATCAATATGATTTCTTTATTTTTTGGCAATGGATTCTGATCTCAAGTATTAATACATGTTTCTAATAGTTATCAAAATGAAAAAACTAGTGAGGATTTATTTGTATATGACAACATGATCATCAGTTTGAGGAGTTTTTGCGTTGTGTTGCAGGTGGAATCAATCTCATTCCAATTCGGCCACTCCAAACAACCTAGCAAAAATAACCCAAGAGAAAGCCCAAATTAAACAAGGACATATTCTCCATCAATGATCATAACCCAAGCCCATGAACCAAGTCCAAATTAGATTTTAAACCAAAACTGAACCCAAAGCCCATACAAACATATGAAGCCCAAAGCAACCCAAATTACAATCAGACACCCTGCCAATCAAATAAGCCTTGCCCAGGTCTTGAAAGCCCTGGGAATTTGGAACAACCATTTTTATAGAATTGAACCTTAATGTCTCCTATATTAACATCACAATATGCAATTTACACTATAAAATCCTGTTTTTATTAGCATTAATTTTGTAGTAATAACTTGCGTAATCAAATTCTAATTCCATTAGTATCAATTCATGAAGTTCTAATTTTGCATTACTTTTTGCTTATACAAATCTAAGAAAAATTAAATTCTAAGTCCGTTATTATATATTCAATTTCATACCAATCACCCAATAAGAATAAAATCTTAATCATTTAAATTTCTGAAAAAAAAAACTTTAATTATTTATAAGTATATTTTAGGAAATAAACTCTAACTTCATTAATTTCTAGAATTGTAAGATAATTTATGTAATCAAAATTTTATGAATGTTTTTTAAATGATCAAAATAGTGAAAAAATACATTTAGTTTTAAGGTAAGTTTTTATCTAACATTTGTAGTTTTTTTTAGGGATAACCGATTAAAAAGGACAAAAATCCATCAATATTGTAAAACTAACCCCCCACTTTTAATAGCCTCCAAAATGACCCAATCTGGACAAAAATACCCCTCAACCACATCAACTCCTTTTTCCCTCCGATTCTAATTTTATTTCCCTCTCTTCACCTTTTTTTTTATTCTTTCTTCCACTTTCTTCTTCTTTTTTTCATTTTTTCCTGTTATTCCCATTTCTCTATTATCGGTATATTTCTTCAAGTTTTGAATGAAAATACATATTGTTGGAATTGGGTTTGAGTGTCCAAATAGGATTGACCCGATTGGGAAAAAAAAAAAAAAAAGGGATGAAGGGAACAATTTGCCAAAGTTGAAAGAACTATTTTGATATTTTCTTAAATTTCATCCGTTTTCTTTTCTTCTCGGTGAAAAAGAAGAAGATTAAGCTATTTGTGCTGGTTCCGAAATTTTTGTAGTTCCAACTATAATTTGGGATAGAATTCACCAATCAAATAATCAATTCGGATTTTAGACACTTCAAAAAGGTTTTTTTCCACACATGTTATATAAAGTAATAAAAAATGAGATTATACATGCAGCGCAGAAGTAGCATAGTTAAACCCTTATAAACCACCTTTTGACCTTTAAAGTCAGGGAAGTGGGCGTGGGGCTCTCCATGCCAGCCTCTTGGAGTTGCTTGACTCCAAAATTGGATCTTCAGAACAATATTATTATTTTAAAAATATCAAGAAATCAAAAACTTACCTTCCAATAGTAGAGGAAAATTAAGTGTTTTGTTCAATCAAGACAAGTGAATTCATAGACCATCCAAATTATCATATGACAAAAAAAAAAAAAAAAAAAAAAAAAAAAAAAAAAAAAAAATTTAAAAAAATAAAATCATATGAACATATAGGTCACTTTAAGTTCAATTTCTCCCTTACTTGTAAATGGTTCTGAGCATATCAATACATTACATTCGGGTAAACGATTTTGACCATATAAATGCATTATATTCATTTACTCATTTAGAAAGTAACATGGAAACAAAGAAAGTAAAGGACCCCAACCACCCTTCAAACCCCACCCCGATTCATACAAATGCCTACCCTTTCCCCACCTGGTTGGTATCCTGTTTAGGAGCCACACAAACCAGGCCTGGCCCAACCAGCTCCAGACCCCACGCACACCGCAGTCCCCGATATGGCTACTCCCCAGCCCCATCGATCCACGGGCCACCTCCTCCCTCTAGGCCCGCACTCGCAGAAAGATCATGTGTGAGGGTGGGTTCATTTAATTCAACTCCCTCTCTATTTACCCTTCCCTGACGATTATATACATCAATAGGGAACAATACACTGCCACTCTTGTCTTCACATGCCCCCACCCCACCCAGGCCCCACCCCTCCAACAATTGAATAGCATGTCGTACTCATCACCACCCGCTAAGCCCACCCCACCTCGGATCCCCAAGGCCCTGACCCGGTTTAGAGTTTGTGTGCGTGAGAGAGAGAGAGAGAGAGAGAGAGGGAGGGAGAAAGTGCCTCAGTAATGAGCGGTGGTGGGGTTTCTCTCACCTTGACTCAGATGTTCGTCCCGTACGAGACAGCACCCTCATTCCACACGTACGCAACCACATCTCCTTTACTTTCTTTGTTTCCATACAGATCGGATGAACACACTGCCACCAATTATCTTTTTGTCATGGTCTCAAAATTCCAACTTTTTAAAAACCAAATATATGAGATTATGGTAGGAAAAAATATGACCAAAATATAAAATAATGGAACTCAAGTAAAAAGCTATCAGACCAAAGTTAAAAGGTATCTTATCCTTGGTGGTTGGAAAAGCTTATCTGACACTATCTGCCAGAGACTCTTTTAGTTTCAATTAAAACCCCATCCATGATGGAGTGCAAAAAACTTTGGAGAGAAAAAAACAAATCTCGGCTACCGATGTAATTAAGCAATTGAAAATGACTCCGCAAATATGTCCAATGGCCACGCCCATGAGGACACTATCACTTGAGAAAATGGTCAATCGTATGAGAAAAAATGAAAGCATAATTCTAATTTCCTAAGTTATATTCAAGCAGAGCCAACTGTGGCCTCATTTATTCTAACGCTCAAGGTTACATTTAAGTTGGAAAAAGATAAGCCTAGCCATCCACCTAGAAGTCTACCAGTAGCTAAAACCCAATATTTGTCATGGTCTCAAAATTCCAATTTTTTAAAATAATGGAACTCAAGTAAAAAGCTATGAGACCAAAGTTAAAGAGAAAGCATATCCCGCGGAAGGTAGGGAGTCTGATACCAAAAGAGCTTGTACGAAGTCGGACAGGAAGAATGGTAGCATATGATAGCAAAAGAGTTGGATATGTCCGATATATGACCAAAATATATAGATAGACCGCTCCGCTACGACTCTTCATCATTTGCCAAATCTGTAAGCTTTCATATGTCGTGTACAAACGTTTACAGGATTTCATGGAAAATTCATAAGCTTTTCTTCTATCTTTTGCAGGTAATCCATGATGGCTGGATTACTGCAGGCACATGAGCAGAGTGGGCACAAGAAGCCTCGATGGACTCCAGAAGAAGAGCAGAAACTCTTGAGCTATATGAAGGGACGTGATCGTGTACGGTGGCCAGACGTCCCAAATGCTGCAGGGCTGAACAGGAATTGGAAGAGTTGCTGGTCGAAGTGGAAAGACTATCTGAGGCCCGGTATCAAGAGGGGGAACTTTTCTCAAGACGAAGTGAACATCATTATAAATCTCCATTCTCTTTATGGCAACAAGTAATGAGAATCTCCTGATTTTGTTCGTCTTTTTCGATTATGAAAATTCATACATTTGAGGAGATTGTCTTGTTCTTTCAGATGGGCAATGATGGCGAAAGTGCTTCATCCCCGAACTGCCAATGAAATCAAGAACTATTATAACACCCGTTTAAAGAAGAAGCTTTCGAAAAAGGATATTCCCTCTTCTTCTCAGACACCACTCCATGAAATCGGTCTAATTTCAACAGACCCTGCGGAGGATCTCCCCAGTCAAACACGCGGTTTCAATTATGAGACTATGGAGAATCCAACAGTTTACAACAACTATGCAGCCGATCCTGGTCTTGGCTTTTTGTATGGGAATGCTACAAATGAAGGTTCGACTCCAGCACTGATGGTTTCAGTGGAAAACGTGCTCGCCCCACCACCTGAAGTGTCTGTCCGTAGTGATGCCTGGATAGATAGTGATGCCTGGATAGATGGATTTTTCTCTGAGGATCAGACTGGTGAGACTAGTGACTCTTTTGGCGAAGACACTGCACTCGTGCAGCATACCTCCATTATTTAGTGTTTCGGGAGTGCTTTTTGCATTATGTTGTGGGGAAAGATAGATTCATTTCTATATAAAATAATGGTTCATTTTTGGGTTGGTTATATAGATATATATATATATATATATATATATATATATATATATATATATATAACCAAGTGAGTTGCATGTTTAGGTTCTGGAATTCCATCTCTAGTTGGGGGTCTCGAGTCCAAGGTTCTAAAATGTGGTGCGGGTTCATCTTTTTTTTTAGAAATCTTTTTTTTTTTCTTCATAAAATTGAAAATATTTTTGTAAATAAAATTTGCGAAGATATTAGTTCTTTAGTAAATAGAAGTCAAATTGAAATATTTTTTTATAAAAAATCATTTTTTTTCTAGTAAAAGAAAATAAAAATCATTTTTATTGTCAAATAGAGATTTTTGTAATAAATTCTTTTGATAAAATGAGTGTAAATAACTTTTTTGAAAAGTGAATACAAATAAATTTAAATCAAAACATTTATTGCAAATAAATTAAAACTTTTTGTTTATAAATAATAAAATTGAAATGATTCATTCAATTTTTTTTTTTTTAATAAAATCCTTTGAAATTTGGGACAATTGTGTTTTAAACCCAGGGTTGATAATTAAGATAAGGTCTTCCAACTACCCATAATTGATGATAAGGATATGAGATAATAATTGACAAAAATACTCACTTGACTCATTTTTTTCTTTATTCTACTACTTGTCACTATTCTTTCTTATTTAACTATTTTTGGATTTTTCATTATTTTTTAAAACTCTTTTATAAATAATTAAAAAATTAACATTATTTTTTATTTTTAAATTATAAATAAACAAAAATTATATTAATGATTCAAAGACTATTTTGTAAAATACTTTCTAAAAAAAATATTAATTTAAATAAATAAAAATTATCTCTTACATTTTAGAAGTAAATAATTTAATGATTAAAATAAATATATTCACTGTTTTAATTTTTTTATACTAAAAAGTATTTTAAAGTTTTTATTTTTATTTTACTATTATAAAATAAAAAGTTTAATTTTTTTTTTTTAATCTTCTTCCTTCCTTATTTTAATAACTTTTTGAACATGACTTTTAGTAATAAGTTATATGAAATGTTATAAATTTGTTTATTAAGGATTATTATTTTTTTTAATGATTTGAATTAATTGAAAATTTATTAAAATAAGAAAAAGAAAAAGAAAGAAAGAGGATGGACGGATACTTTTTATTTTAAGTATTCAATTAAAATATTTTCATATGACCTAATTTTAGAAGTAAATTATATCAATACATAGTAGAGATTGAATTTTTCTTATATAAAAGGGTTGAAAGGTATATTTACTTATTTTAGATGAAAACAAGTAACTAAAAATTATATAAATTATATTTAGATGAAACATATTTTTCTTCACTTTTTATTTCTTTCTACTTTTCCTTCATTTTTTCTTTCCTTTTACTTTTTCTTTATATTTTCTTTTCCTTACATTTTCCCTCAAATTTTCTGAAAACCAAACATAGCCTAGATCATTTTGAATGAAAATTAACCCCACGTTTCTGGTTTTAGGATTTGGTCTCATGTCAAATTCGGCCCACTTGAAGAGGACTTTTGTGGTACAAGGAGACTAATAATGATGAACTTGATCAAGAAAATCAAAGTAAAAAGATGAAGTTTTGAAGAAATATAGAGTATTTCCATAAAGAGGGATGAGATGCCAAAACATCAATTGGTGTTTGCCAAATCATTATTTAGGAATGTTTACAAACACATAAATTGTCTTTTGGTTTGTCTTTTATATAAAGAAAAAAAAAATTATAATACAAACTTGGTTCTTTAAATCATAATAAAGTATAAATAAATACATTAAATGAAAAATAACGAAAATACATATTGTTGGAATTGGGTTTGAGTGTCCAAATAGGATTGACCCGATTGAAAAAAAAAAAAAAAAAGGGATGAAGGGAACAATTTGCCAAAGTTGAAAGAACTATTTTGAAAAAAAAAAATAAAAAATTCTTTTCTTAAATTTCAGTCGTTTTCTTTTCTTCTCGGTGAAAAAGAAGAATAGCTGGTTCTGAAATTTTTGTAGTTCCAACTATAATTTGGGATAGAATTCACCATCAATTCGGATTTTAGACACTTCAAAAAGGTTTTTTTTTCCACACATGTTATATAAAGTAATAAAAAATGAGATTATACATGCAGCGCAGAAGTAGCATAGTTAAACCCTTATAAACCACCTTTTGACCTTTCAACAAATATGAAAGTCAGGGAAGTGGGCGTGGGGCTCTCCATGCCAGCCTCTTGGAGTTGCTTGACTCCAAAATTGGCTTTTTTGAACAATATTGTTGATGTTGAAAGTTTTGAGATTATTATTTTAAAAATATCAAGAAATCAAAAACTTACCTTCCAATAGTAGAGGAAAATTAAGTGTTTTGTTCAATCAAGACAAGTGAATTCATAGACCATCCAAATTATCATATGACAAAAAAAAAAAATTATTATTTTTTTTTAATAAAATCATATGAACATATAGGTCACTTTAAGCTCAATTTCTCCCTTACTTGCAAATGGTTCTGAGCATATCAATACATTACATTCGGGTAAACGATTTTGACCATATAAATGCATTATATTCATTTACTCATTTAGAAAGTAACATGGAAACAAAGAAAGTAAAGGACCCCAACCACCCTTCAAACCCCACCCCGATTCATACAAATGCCTACCCTTTCCCCACCTGGTTGGTATCCTGTTTAGGAGCCACACAAACCAGGCCTGGCCCAACCAGCTCCAGACCCCACGCACACCGCAGTCCCCGATATGGCTACTCCCCAGCCCCATCGATCCACGAGCCACCTCCTCCCTCTAGGCCCGCACTCGCAGAAAGATCATGTGTGAGGGTGGGTTCATTTAATTCAACTCCCTCTCTATTTACCCTTCCCTGACGATTATATACATCAATAGGGAACAATACACTGCCACTCTTGTCTTCACATGCCCCCACCCCACCCAGGCCCCACCCCTCCAACTAAGAGTAAGAAGATTGGGCCAAAGTCAAGATAGAACGTGATGAAAATGGCAAAATTGATGGAGCATGTGTCTTATGATCCAGAGGTGGACCTACATTGTAATATGTCAAAGCTAATTAGAGGTCTACAGCTATGCCAAGTTATGGTTGAAATAAGCACCTTTGGATGTGGCAAATTCTCTTAAAAAACATTTATATTCAAATATGTGGTTGTTCACTCTCCAAGTGAACGAAAATATCTCTATTAAAGATAGTTTCGATTATTTTAATCAAATATATTATTAATTTGAGGAATATCGATACTAAAATTGATGAGAAAATCAAGTCATAATACTAATGTGTTCTTTATCAAATTTTTATAAGCATTTTTATGAATGTCATGATGTGTGTTAGAAATAAATGTTAAGATAACCTTGAACTTAAAGTGTTGAAAGAAAACTCAATGGAAAGTTTGATAGTTAGAATGAAAATGAAAAAAAAGAAAAAGAAAATGATTTTTTTTTAAAAAAAATCTAGACCTAAATTAGAGTTAAAGGAAACAACAATTATGTGTATATATATATATATATATATATATATATATATATATATATATATATATATATATATATATATATGAAGTCCACAAAAGGGATACTATTTGTTGTTATTATAATAATTTATTTTCACAAATTTATTATAATTATAAATATTATTCTAAATAGCTCCAAATTTATTTTCAAGGAAACATTTTTACAAATATTTTTTCACACAAATCATAACATAAAAAAATGGTAATAAAGCTAGAACCAAATAAAAATCTAAAACATGGTCTAAAAGAGTATGATTCCAACTCAAAATAGGAATGGAAAACAAATTCTAATAAGGATTACCAATCATTCTCTACGTCTACACCAATCATTCTTAGATATAAGAGGAGTAGAAGAAAATTAGAAGAGAGAATGGTATGGAAAGTAGAGATATGTTTGACAAAATGGGATTCATGGTGGGGCATTAATGATCATGAGGAGGTGGTAGCAGTGTTTGAGGGAGTCCAAGACAGTGAATGAACGGAAAACAAACCCCTATAAGAAGTCAATTTCAACATAGGTAGCTCACAATTATTTATGCTAAAAATTGGAAACTTTCTTTAGGGGTTTAGCAAAATGGAGTGTGTTCAAAGATGTGACAAAAATGGATATATTTAATTTATATTTTTATAACAAATTAATGTTTGTTTCTATACACTTTTTATTTTTATTTTTAAAACTAGAAAATAGTAATAATATTTATATAAGATTAAAAAAAAATCTATTAAAGAATTACTTTGAAAAAAAATAATAAATTTAAAAAGTAAGATATAAAAAAATTTACTATCTCAAACTCTAAAATTTCTAAAACTTTTTTTTTCTTAAAAAAAAAATGAATTACCTTGAAAAAAATAATAAATTTTAAAAATTAAGATATAAAAAAATTTACTATCTCAAATTCTAAAATTTCTAAAAATCATTTTTTAAAAAGAAAAGATAGATGGCACACATTGCCTTTGAAACTATTATTTAATCAGTAGCAGATTCTAAAAATGTGCGGGCTCCCTCTTGTAAGAAATAATACCACTTTTGGTGGGCCTACTATTTGATAGCAAGGACACCATCCTTCTCTGGAAACCCTACACCAGCTATAAACCACTATACTGACCCACCCTCAGCCCACCTCTCTCCAATATCCCAGTACAAAACACAATCAGAGCTTCGGATGAAACCAACTACACGTGCTGACAAAATTAAATACAAAAACTTCACGTGAAGTGATATACCCCTTACAAAAATTAACTCCACAAGCTCCACAAGCTACAAACCTAAAAATATCATTTATTTATTTATTATTAATTGTGGTAAAATACAATGAAGAGATGGGATGAATAAGAGAGGTTGAATGGGACAACATTCACTGAAATTACCTTGATCTTCTTCTTTTCATTGGTTGCATTCTATCTCTTGTGGACAATGAAGGTCAATTGTAAGACATTTACAACAGTAACTTATAAATTAGTTTAAGATTGTTTCTCTCCTACTTTGGGTAAAAAGTAGGGTCTAAATTATGAACCACTTCCAAGCACTTTCTCCATGTGGGTTTTTTAGACAGATTGTCAAAATGGAAGATGTCCCTTCAATGAACGAGAATCAAGTGTTTCAGTAAATTTAGATGACAATTCACTTCAAAAGTTGGGATATGAAAATGTAAGTAGGGAAATGGAAAGGTAGTGGCCAAAGAAACCCCAATAAGTTATTTTAGTGTACATTTTTGAGAGGGAAAGAGACAAAAAAGAAGGCACAAATTAAGGAACAACCAACCTGTCAGATCTTGTTGACATTGCTAGCACCAAAAACCTTGTGGACATTAGCAAACTTTTGGGGTATAAAGGAAGCAGCCTAAAATCATGTCAAATATTCTGTCATTCAATTCTATATTTTGTTATATTGTAACAATAGAATAGATTTGACCTTAATTTGAATCATATAACTGTATATTGTAACAGTAGCTATCAATAAAATGTATGGGAAATTCTTCATTGAAACTATGCAATATTTGTTTCTCCATATGGGGCTCATCTGCAGGAAAATAAGCAGCAAAAACACAGTCTTGAGCACATCTTCTCCTAGGAAGCTTGCAAGCTGCACATGGAGAGGCTGCACCTTGCTTCCTACCACTCTCCTTCATCTTCAAACCCTACCCTCCACCCTCCACCCTCCATCCTCCATCCTCCACTCTCTCCTTTTAGGGTAAGCAGCCAAGGACAATTTAGCCTTATTTTGTAGGTCATTTTGGCTCTTGAAAGGGACAAAACTAGGACTTGGCTTATGAGTAGAAGCTGCAAGAAAGAAAGAGAGAAAGAAACAAGGGCAAAAAGAAAGGAACAAAGACGTCAGAAGAAAAGTCTAAAGGAGAGAGGAAAGGAGCGGAGGGCATGTGGGTGAGGGTGAGGGGTGGTGCACATGATATGTACATAAACCAATGCAAAGTTTTACCTCCAACGGTCCCACAAAACAGCCCTTTAGATTTTGCTACCTTTCATATCATTTTTTTTTTCCTTTTTCTTTTTTTAATCTTAAACTTTGCCCTAAGATAATATTGTTAGGCTTATGCAGTATTCATAATATTCATGTAATGTAAATAATGATAAAAAGTATATGGCATTAGCTCAAGGAGGATTGTTAAAGGAAGGATTATATATCATATGAATGAGCATGCATCACAATTATGCTAACCCCATCAAACCTTAATTTTAAATTCATGTTTATAATATAAAGTAAAATAATACTTTTGCAGGTAGGTACAGGACTAATAGTGAAAATAAGGAGACTAGTAATGATGAATTTGATCAAGAAAATCAAAGTAAAAAGGTGTGAAGTTTTGAGGAAATGTAGAGTATTTCCATAACGATGGATGAGATGCCAAAACATCTATTGGTGTTTGCCAAATCATTATTTCGATGTGGACGGAGTGTAGTATTACATCAGCAGCATCACATGCACAGGTCCAGGAAGGACAAAAGGCAAAAAGTCGCCCAGGCTCCCACACAAAAAACTAGTATCATCTGGACGCATATTAGACAATTGCCAGCCGGCAGCTGGTTATGTAACAGAAAGAAGTAACTCACAGTTCCAAAGTAGCCTCAGGAATGCCGTCATCAGAAAAATATTATCATTCAAGTCTGCCAACCATAAAATAAGACCATTCTAATGTGCCAGTTAAGTGGAGGAAATTACAATTCTATTCCTCTTTGTATCTGATTCAATTCGATATCTTGGATTTTTTCCATAGCGAAAAAAGATTTCTCTGGGAAGTGACTACATAAAAGTAAATATAAATGTCAAATCAAGGATCTTCTAAACGGTGTCTTTCAAAACATACTGGCAATGGTATGCCGACCCTACATGCACACACAACACCCTTTTCTGTCCTCGTCGACAACCTGGTCCACCTCGCCGCTCTTCTTTCTGTTCCTTATTCTTTTCCTCCTCATCCCGGGTCCACGCCGAGTCCAAAGAACAACCGATTAAATCCAATTTTCAAGCCCTAGATCATATTAATCAACATCAAACACCTAGTCCACATATCATTCTTTAATGTAAAGATTGATAGTTCAAAATAGAAGAAATGAGGGTGAAAGTAGAGATATTTAGAAATGTGGGTGAAAGCAAAGATAAAAATAAAAATAAAGTGAAATAAAATAAAATAAAAATAAGTGTATGAACTAAGAGTAGGAAGGTTCAAATTGTTAAATTGACGGAACGTGATGAAAATGGTTAAATTGATGGGCCATATGTCTTATGGTCTAGAGGTGGACCTACATTATAATAGGTTAAAGCAAATTAGAGGTTTATGGTTGTGAGGTTATAGTTGAAATAAGCAATGTGTCAAAGTCTCTTAAAAATTATTTATATTTAAATAAGAGATTATTCACTCTCTGAGTGAAAAAAGGGTATGTTTATTAAAAATAACTGTGATGATTCTAATAAACGATATTATAAATTTGAGGAATATTGATCCTAAAATCAATGATAAAAATCAGGTCATGATATTGATGCTTTCTTTGTCAAATTCTTACAAGCACTTTATGAATATCATGATGTATGCTAGAAATAATATCCCCATAGAGGATATTAAGGCAATGTTGAAGTTAAAAGAGTTGAAAGAAAACTTAAAGGAAAGTTTGACGGTTAAAATGAAAATAAAAAGGAAAAATAATGGTTTTTTTTGTCTTTTTTAATCTAGACCTAAATTAGAGTTAAAGGAAATAACAATTGTTTTAATTGTAATAAAGAATGGAACCGTATAGAAAATCTTCAAAATAAAAAGGAAGTTATTGAAGAAATTGGAAAAAGAACTATTATTCTTCACTCTCAAATACAAAATAAAAAGTGCTTTCTCCTTGATTTCTTCTGTATCATAAACCGTCAGAGCTGTCAAATGGTGGGACTGCTGTGATTATGTGTGATCTCCCTGCTCATGAACAAAGAAAGAAATGTAGCCAGTCTTCTCAAACTCGTGTGTTCCAAAAGTATGATTGTTTGGTGTTAAAGTGGCAAGACTGGAGTGTTTAAAGTGAAGTACTCCATTGCATAAATCCAGAATCATTTCTATAAATAAAGACATCTGAGGCCATGAACCCTAAATATGAGCACAAACCATTTTCCTAATGCTCTGATGCTTATTTAACAATTCCTAGGAAGCTGGTGGCATTTGGTCTTGTAGGGAATTCTTATAATTTTTGTAATGTAGGATTTGTTCCTGTTTCCAGATAGTCATCTGGACTCTGTTCCTAAACATATTTGCTTTTCCAATCGGGTCTATTCCAGTTGTTCAATTCATTCCTATGAGATACAAGCTGAATGGCTTCTTGTAGTGTTTCTTTCTTGCTTCCTTCTCCTTTGCTGCCAACATTGATTCTTTCTACATCTTCAAGTTTCAGTCACTTGCATCTCAGATCAAGGGTTAAAGAAATTCTATTGACATTCAGTTCCATGTTCCATCTAAAGGAATTCTGAATATATTTGTTTTGAGAGAATGGCTACAAAATCAATCTCAAAATCTAGAAATCATCAATCTCCTTGAAAATTATAAAAAGGGAAGCAAGGAGGATTTGATATAGAAATGGAGAGTGCAGTGATAGGTAGCAGTGGAATGGACTACGGAGTAGGGAGGTTCGCTTTCAGTTGAGAATGTCCAGGATCTTACTTCCAAGAACTTCAGTTTTGTTAAGTCCAGTAGGTTTCTCCAGAAGCCAATTCTGATGATGTTATAATGGATGAGTGTCTTCAAATTCTGGTAACTGAGGAAACTCATGGTTGGTCAGTTCAGCCCAGGGCCTGAAGGCAATGACTTTCACCAACTTCATTTGGCTGGTAAAGATCTGGGCTTCTCATGGATATAGCCCCATTTTCTGGTTACGGGCATCTGAGTATTTACTCCTAGTTTTGTAGTTGCAGTTCTTGAGCAGCCCCTGAAAATTCAGATGGATGATAACTACCCTGGAAGGGTTTTCTTCTTGCCTTTAGTTTTTGGTGTTTATGAAAACCAATAGACATACATTCGATCCATGGGATCCTGAGCTTGACATGACTCTTGCTGCAGCCTATTCCATAGGGTAGTATAGTGGTGCCTGCACTACAACTCATTGCTCTACCCTGAAACTCATTTAGGTTTGATTCTACCAAATTTAGATCAACTAAACCCCATTCACCATCATTTGACGGTGAGTGGTTACTGGTTAGCAGTGGTCTAATTGCATTCCTATGAGTCATGTCTTCAAATTGATAAATTGTAGTTTTTTCATTCATACTTTCATTCGTTCATGTACAGAGTATATATAGAGGGTAATCACCATTGTAAGAATGGGAAAGAATGATACAAGGAAAGAATGATATAAGGAAATAACAACTAATATCCTAATATCTCAACTTTCCTAATATCTCAATATTCCTAATATCTTAATATTCCTAGTATCTCAATATTCCTAATATCTCAATATTCATAATATCTCAAATTTCCTAATATCTAAACATTCCGAATATCTCAACACTAAATGATATAAGGAAATAATGATATAAGGAAAGCATTCCTAATATCTCAACACTCCCCCTCAAGTTGGTGCATAGATGTCACACATGCCCAACTTGTCTAAAAATTTTGAGAACACTTGACTTGAGACAGCTTTGGTAAGGATATCGGCCAATTGATCTTCTGATCGAATCTTAGGCAATTCCACAATCTTATCATCCAACTTTTCCTTAATGAAGAATCTATCCACCTCGATATGCTTTGTACGATCATGTTGTACTGGATTATGAGCAATATCACATGCGGCTTTATTGTCACAAAACAATCGGATTGGTTGCCTAGATAGGTAACCTAAATCCTGTAAGAGGAGTCTTAGCCATAATGCCTCACAAAGTCCTAGAGCCATACCTCTAAATTCCGCTTCTGCACTTGAACGAGCGACGACATTCTGTTTCTTACTTTTCCATGTCACAAGATTACCACCTACAAAGGTAAAGTAACCAGATGTAGATCGCCTATCATCCACTGCACCAGCCCAATCAGCATCAGTATATACTTCTATACTCTGATGATCAACATTTTTGCGAATAAAATTCCCTTCCCAGGAGCATTCTTCAAATACCTCAAAATACGCATGACTGCATTCATATGTTGTTCTCCAGGATTATGCATGTATTGACTCACTACACTCAATGCATAAGCAAGATCTGGTCTTGTATGAGCTAAGTACATTAATCTCCCCACAAGCCTTTGGTATCTTCCCTTATCGGTTGATACTTGATTAGGCTCAACACACAATTTCAGACCTTCTTCTATTGGTGTATTAATAGGTTGACATCCCGACATTCCAGTCTCCTATAAAAGATCTAAGGCATACTTTCTTTGAGACAGAAAAATTCCTTCACTTGATCGAGAAACTTCAATCCCAAGAAAGTATTTCAGAGGACCTAGATCTTTCATTTCGAATTCTCTAGATAGATAATTTTGTAGAGCTTTTCTTTCTTCAGGATCATTTCCTGTAACTACCATGTCATCCACATATACGATGAGTGTCGTAATCTTACCATGTTGCTTTTTTAGGAACAAAGTGTGATCTGAATTACTTTGACGATAGCCAAAAACTCTCATTGACTTTGTGAACCTTCCAAACCATGCTCTCGGGGATTGCTTCAACCCATACAATGACTTCTTCAATTTGCACACCTTCTGACATTGCTTTTCTGACACCATGCATCCTGGTGGAAGATCCATATATACTTCTTCAGATAACTCGCCATGCAAAAAGGCATTTTTCACATCAAATTGTTGTAATGGCCAATCTAGGTTTGCAGCTAAAGACAGTAATACTCGAATTGTGTTGATCTTAGCTACAGGTGCAAATGTCTCTGTGTAGTCAATTCCATAAGTTTGAGTGTACCCTTTTGCTACCAGTCTTGCTTTAAATCGTTCAATACTACCATCTGCCTTGTACTTCACAGTATAGATCCAACGACACCCAACTGGCTTCTTTCCTGGTGGACATTCTACGAGTTCCCATGTTTCATTCTTCTGCAATGATTTCATCTCTTCATTCATGGCTGCTTTCCACCTTGGATCAGCTAAGGCTTCCTGCACACTGTTAGGAATAGCTACAGTAGATAATTGATTTACAAATGACTTATTTGATTCAGACAAACGATGGGTAGACACATAGTTGCTCATGGGATATTTGACTTTAGTAGACAATTCAGGTTCATATGTAGGTTTAGGAATACCTCTATTATGACGATGTGGTAACCGTTTCATGAATGGATCAGGCTCCAAATTAAGAACACCCTCAACAGACGACGATTGGTTTGGTATTTCAATGAAGACATCTTCGGACCCAAATTGTTGACCACTCATATCCAACTCACCCACTTCCTGATTCACTAGTTCAGATTGTCCAGATTCATCTTCCTCAAAAATATGATAATCATAATCGAGAGTCTGAATTTCCTTATGGTACTCCCCCTGAAGTTCAGACTCAGATGAAAAATACATTGAATCTTCATGAAACACCACATCCATTGTAATATACATTTGTCGAGTTGGAGGATGGTAACATCGATATCCCTTTTTGTGCAATGCATATCCAACAAACAC
The DNA here is from genome assembly GCF_004353265.1 of Vitis riparia. Lineage (NCBI taxonomy): Eukaryota > Viridiplantae > Streptophyta > Magnoliopsida > Vitales > Vitaceae > Vitis > Vitis riparia. The sequence goes on along the minus strand of NW_023269765.1, from coordinate 67,016 downwards.
ACATTGCAATGCATGGGAAGTTAACTTGGTGCGTTGGTGCTTGTGTAGATGCACAAATGCCACGCAACCAAAAACACGAGGAGGTAGATTTGGGACGGTTGGGGCAACTACGACATTAGTAAGAGCTTGGAGAGGTGTTTGAAAGTTAATTGAGCTAGAAGGTACCCGATTGATTAAGTATGCGGCAGATGTGATTGCTTCTCCCCAATAAGATATTGGTGTTTTTGCTGCTATCAAGGAAGCACGAACAACCTCTAACAAGTGTCGATTTTTTCGTTCAGCAACTCCATTTTGCTGGGGTGTATTGGAACAAGTAGTCTAATGAATGATGCCATGTCCTTCCAAATACTTTTGAAGATCAGAACTTTGATATTCTCCACCATTATCACTACGCAAAACCCGAACCTTTGCATTGTATTGAGTTTCAATCATTTTATGAAAATTTTGAAACAACAAGTTCACTTCATCTTTGGTCTTCATCAAGCATAACCATGTCATTCTGGTACAATCATCAATAAAAGTAACAAACCAACGTGAGCCACTCAAAGTTGGGACTTTGGATGGGCCCCAAACATCAGAATGTATAATCATAAAAGGAAACGGACTTTTATTCAAAATTAACGGAAACGAAGCATGATGACTTTTAGCCAATTCACAAATATCACAACGGAAACCAGAAATATCACTCTTTGCAAACAAACTAGGAAACAATTTTTTTAAATAACCAAAGGAAGCATGTCCCAGACGTCGATGCCACAACCAAATTTCAGACTTTTTCTTCTCCCCCTCAGATCCATCTGCCATCAAGGCTTGTTGCAACTTATTTGAATCCTTTGACTGCAAGTCCAAGTAATAGAGTTTTCCCCGTTTAATACCACAACCAATCGTCTGTCTTGTTTGGATGTCCTTAATCACACAAAATTCAGGCCAAAAAATGACAATACAAGATAAGGCTGTAGTGATTTGAGAAACTGACAAAAGATTGTAATCTAAAGATGGAACAACTAAAACAGAATCCAAATTCAAAGTATCAGTAAGAGTTAAGGATCCTTCCCCAATAACTGGGGTTGTGTTACCATTGGCTGTGGAAACAATTTTTTGTGAGGAAGGTCTAAGGGGTGAAACCTGTCTAGAATCAAAAGTCATATGATCTGTAGCACCAGAATCAATTATCCATGTACTATTAATAACAAGTGTAAAAGTATTTAAAAACTTACCACCATGATCAGTAGCGGCTACCAATGCAGAGGCTTTCTCAGCAACATTAGCCTCTGTTTTTATTTCGGCAACAATTGTAGTTGAGGTTTTCTTGGAATCCTTCTTCCGTTGATCATGATTATTATAATTAATAACAAAGTGTTGATAGCCTAAACATGATCTAAAGGTCCATGGTTCAAACCCTCGGTTCCTTATTGTTTTCCTGGTCATACCAAGAGTCGTTGCTTTGAAATTGTGGGATATCCAGACTGGTGGGACCAGTCTTATTGCAGTGAGTGCATTTGAAGGTTGACTTATCAATATTAGGGCTTGTCTTAGGATGGTTGATCGCTGTCGGACTACCATAGCGACAAAATATCCAGGATTTCAGTTCCATGGCTCTGATACCATCTTCAAATTGATAAATTGTAGTTTTTTCATTCATACTTTCATTCGTTCATGTACAGAGTATATATAGAGGGTAATCACCATTCTAAGAATGGGAAAGAATGATACAAGGAAAGAATGATATAAGGAAATAACAACTAATATCCTAATATCTCAACTTTCCTAATATCTCAATATTCCTAATATCTTAATATTCCTAGTATCTCAATATTCCTAATATCTCAATATTCATAATATCTCAAATTTCCTAATATCTCAACACTAAATGATATAAGGAAATAATGATATAAGGAAAGCATTCCTAATATCTCAACATCATGACACCAAGGTGAAGCTACATTTAAAATTGCACAATTAAGTAGCCTGAAAATAGAGAGACCTTTAAGGAAAAAAACAAGGCAAAGGCTGATGAGAAAGGAGACGAACGGGGTGTTTCAGTTTCCATGAAAATGAATCTTTGAATTCTATTTTCATTTCTAATAGGTCGCATTAATGGTTCATCAAACTGCACCAAACAAATTGTCCTCTTACCAAGCCCAGCCCACATGGCCTGGGTTGAGCTTACAAGCCATGAACCCAGCCCAGGTCAAGCCCAACGTTAGAGCCCATCTGTATCTTCGGGTCAGGTCAGCTTCGCCCATGGAATATGGGTCCAACGCAGCCCAGTACTTCTGCATTGTGGCCTATTCTGGTTTGAATATGTAGTTGTTATACGACTTTTGAGTGTTTTGAAAAGTTAGTATCCATCATGTAAAGACTTAAAAGATTCTATTTGCTAACTGTTTTAACAGTTTTCTATTCTATGTTTGGTAATGAGAAAATAAAGAATAATTTTTTATTTTTAAAAATAGAAAATAAAGTGTGTTCATAAAATATTTTTTAGTTATTTTCAATAATTTTACTTTTTTCTTATAATTATTTTAAAAAATAATTATATAAATATAAAAATGATTAAAAATAAAACACCACTTATAAAAATTATCTTTAAAACATATTTAAAGACATAAAAACATGTTAAAAATATTTCAGGATCACAATTACCAAATATGGCCTAAGTTTGTCTTAATTAAGAATTAATAAACATATTTCCTATTGCACAACCCAAATACAAGCCCATTAAGGAGAGTTCAAATTAAAGATAAAGTTTAGTGCTGGTTTTGGATCATGGAGAATTAAGGGGAAAAAATTGAGGAAGAAGGGAAAAAGAGAAAAAGTGAGGAAAATAAAACATAATTTTAAATTAAAACAATTTATTTCTATCATTTGTTTAAAATTTTATTTTATATATGAAGAACTATAGACCACCAATTTTTACCCCACACCCATTTCTTTAATGTTTGAATTTCAAGCCCACTTTCATATTCTAATCCTTTTTTTAGGCCCATTTTTACCAAGGTTTAAAGTATTGGTCAAGTTCAATACGACTCGACATAGTCATATCCATCTTGATTAAGTCTAAGATGATTTTGACACCTAAGTTACAATTTACAACATTGAACATTGAGTTGATGTTAACTTGCCTTGAATCGTCTAACTCTTTTGATTCTTTGAAAAAAAACATGTTTGACTCAAATTGAGTTTCGGATTCAACCCCAATACCTTAAGTTAGGTCATAAATCTCTCTTCTTCTTTGTCTTCAACCACAAAATCGCCCTTCTTGGTTGCCTTCTACTACTATTATGGAAATTGGAAGTTGAGAAGCGCCAACAAATATGTTATTTCTTCCTCCAATTATCATCTTCAAATCTTTTTGCTATCGGCAACATCTTGAATAGTGATGAGGTTTTTTTGCTAGTGATGACATATTAATAGTAGTACTTTAGCCCTTGAAAGCTTGAGATGGAAGAGTCATCCTTAGAGAAGAAGATTCAAATTTGGAAAAAATGGGTATTGTGTATTTTTTTTCCATACTAATGATATTTATGGTATTATATTATAATGTTATCCAGGATTTTGGATTACTGATTAGGTGTATGGGCTAAAGATGGGGTTTAAAAAATATTTATAGAAGATATTTCTATTGTTATAGTAACATGAATAATTATATGGTTATAAATATAAATGTTTGATAAATTAATTGATTTATAATTAAGTTTATTATATTTAAAATCGATAAAAATAATTAAATAATGATAAAGTTCATATAAAAGAATATCATTTAATATATTTTAATAATTAATTAATAAAAATATATTTATTTGATCATATTGATTACTTAATCTTATTTTTGGTATTTTATGAGCTATTAAATTAATATATTTTAGGTATTGCCTGATATCGATTTGAGTTATCGAGAGTGATGTGCATTAGCATCTTCCGAGTCAATCACCGATTTTGTGACTTTAAAACCATGCTCTCCCATGACCAGCATTCTTCCCCCTTGCGCTGCCACCAACACGGTCGTCGGCCACTTTGATGCACTCTTTCACCCCTAGGTTTGGGAAATCAAGTTTTTTTTATTTGTTCATTCATTCGTTCATTCATTCATTTATAGATCTCTACAACACATGTTTATTTATTTAGGCTTGCGTTTTGATTGAGGATATTGAGTTAGGTCCTATTGAATTTATTTTATTTGAATGTGATTATTAGGTTTGGTTGTTTGGGTTGGTTTATAGCATGATTTTCTACTGGGCCTAGTTAAATTTGTCTGACTTGGTTTTGATCTTGGGCTTTATTTCTTTTTTTTTTTTTTTTTGCATGGGCTTGTTTCTTGGCTGGGAGATGATAATTGGAGAATGGAAAATTGGTGGGATGATCAACACATGGAGGTTCAGATTTTCTCACTTGAAGAAGCTTATAAAAAAGACAGACCTGAGGGCAGAGGCAAAAGGGTACGTAGGCGGCTCCCTCTCATTTTCTTATCCCCTCTTCTCTCTATATTTTTTGAGTGATTGTATTTTATGAGTGAGAGTTGCATTATATTTGAGCTTCATCTGGAAGCATGGAGAGCTATTGAGTTTATTTCACCCACTGTACACTTTCTTTCTCCTCCATTTTGTTTCTTGCAATTTATTTGCTTTCTTTTTATGTTCAATTTTGTGGATCAAGCGCAATAAGATGATTGTGTTGATAATATGAAAAACTTTATGCTTTAGATTCCTACCTAAGCCATGGTGTATATAAGACCATGTAGGGCAAGATGTGTACGCTAAGCATCTTGGAGTAGTTGGCCCTGAAATATTCTTTCAAGTGAGTCTTGTTGGCATATGTGCTGTCACTATTAAACTGAATTAGATACGTAATTTCTATTTCATTTATTTTATTTGCCTATGTTTACTCTCCTTAAGTTCCTAACTAAGGGTTCTGTTAGCTCCAAAGCTTGAACCTTAAGTTTTTAATACGTGCACTTGGATTCCAAGGTTCCAATGAATCTTTACAAATACTTCAAGTGATTTACCTCACTTAGAAACCACTTCTCACTAGATGAATGAAGAATAAAATGAATTCTTCAATCATATTATGGCAAGTAAAGCTCATAATACAATGGAAATTACAAAGACTTGAAGGTACACTTAGAAAAAAAAAACAAGTTTAAGGATAAATGCACTTATCAGAGCTTTGAATGAGAGAAAAAGTTGGTTTCACAATTTGAATGTAGTGAGCCTCATGTACATAATTGCTCTTAAAGACTTCGATTTATAAATTTTCAACTCAAAATCCTCAAAACCCTCAAAAAAGCCTTTACAGATCGAGCAATTAGTTAGATTAGTTCAATAGCAATTATACATTAAATGCATTGGCAGGAAACCATTAGGGTTTAGGATCCCAACCAGTTGAGCAACTAGTTTGACTAATTCAAACACACTACTAGAAGAGAGAGTATGCACAAAGTGCACCTCGATCGTTCAAGGCCTGATTGGCTTAACTAGATTTGCTTATCTCAACTGGTTGCATTTTAAGGTATAGAAATGACTATGGAATGAGGTTGAGAACCTTCAATAGCATGCGTTCAATCTCAAATAACCCTTTAAAGCAAGTTTAGGAAGAATTAAGGTCAATGTTTCATCAAAATCATGAAATCATCTAATTTTAAGAAAATGCGATCTATTTAAGTTTAATGAGGGATGGTTTTTGAAACTTAAAATTTGTGACTCAAGTGCACCGACAAGAATCAACCTTAAAAATAGTCTTAGGTCTTCTTAAGTTTTCAAAATGATCAATCTTAAGGTGTTGAATTTTTATTTTAGTTACTTAAACCTTTCTTTAAATTTTCAAAAAAAAAGTCCAAAACAATTGACTTGATTTGAACTATTTGTAGTCTTAATCTTATTTTATGATTATCAAAACTTGATTAAGAGAACCCTTATACTAACAATTTGGCTATATTTGGTTCTCGAAAAATTTTAGAGAAAATGCAAAGGAAAGAAAATAATTAAAAAAAAAAAGTAAAAAGAAAAGAAAAAAGTGAAATAAAATACATCTTTAGAAAATTTGCCACCCCTTTTTGGCTTTTTTTTTCATTCACTTTGTTAGTAAACAAAGCCTTCACTAGCCACATGGCCCACGTCTTCATTCTCAATATTCTCTCTTCCACGTGCATCTCTATATCCAACTCAATGTTTTCTTAATGAAAAAAATTCGTTCTACCCTTTATTTATTTTATTTTATTATCTTCATTATTCTTTTTAAATCATGTTTTCTACCTATAATTGAATTTTGGAGCATTTCAAATTATCTTGGAAGTTAGGATGATATTCTCATAATAGCAAATAACACCATTATAATATATGTTAGAACATTAAGTCTTGTACTTTGTTTAATGGCAATTTTGTTCTTATTTATCCTAACTTATGAAACTTTTTAGATAGTGGTTTGGTAACTATTTTGAAAAAAAAAAAATTCTAAAAAATAGTTTTTGAAAACTGTTCTTTGATTTTTGTAAAACAAAAGTCTGTTTGGAAACCTAAAATATTTTTAACATTTTTCAATATTTATAAATATGTTTTAAAGATATTTTTTATATCCAGTGTTTTATTTTTAATTATTTTACATATTTGTATAATTATTTCTTAAAATAGCCTTTAGAAAACAAATGAAAATAATAGAAAACAATTAAAAATGTTATTTGAAAACACCTTATTTTCTATTCTTAAGAATAAAAAACAAAAAATAGTTTTTGGTTGACAAATGTGTTTTCTATGTTTTTTGTTATGGAGAATTGAAAACTGTTCTAAAAAATAGTTCCCAATAGACCCTTACTCTCCACTAAAGATTCGAGGTTGTTGATTGTTCAATTGAAAAGTCATAAGTATAAAAATGTTTGTTTAGTAGCAAGTTGGGTGGTTGAAGGATTAGAGTGGATCGATTACTCTTTCCTAAGTTAAACTGCATTAATTTATGTTTTGGAAAAATAGGGAACACTCAAGTGACTCAAGCGCTCAAGTGATGGTTAAGTGCACTTGAGCAGTCTTCCCAAATCTGCTAGAATATGATAGATTTGTTTTTTGGAAATTCACGATTTTTTTTTTTTTTTTGAAAAATTCTAGATATTGATCCCCTAGATCTAAGGACCTATATAAACTCTCTCTTAACCCATTTTAGGGACACTTTGAGAGAATCAACTCAACTTGTCCTAACATTCCCAAACTCTTAACAAGGAATCATGACTTCGAATTCTGGATTGTTGGAAGGACATACATCCCTATGCATCCTCGCGTGCATGACATGTGTTCACCTAGTAATTAAGAAAATGGGTAAAACAAGATATCTCCTAACTTAATAATAAAAAGGATGTTCATTGGACCTAAAGCAAAAGGAAAAATAAAAAAATAAAATCAACTACCATAGATAATTTAGATAAAAAGGATGTTCATTAGAAAATGAGATTTCTTTCTATTTATCCATGGAAGCAAAATTGAAAAGCTTCATTTTCATTAATGGCAAATATGCATAAAAACAAGGGATTAACTTACTTGAATTGAATTTCACCTCTCTCTAAATATCATTAATGCTTAGGTAAACTACTTTTTAATCTAGGATTTTATGTCATATCTATTGACAAAGTTAGGCTATGGAAATGATATTAGGTGAAGAAATATTGTTTTGGCGAAATTTTGGGAAAAATCAACCCTAAACAAAAGGTTTGACTTTCAACTCACCTTACCACGGGGGCAAGTTTGCCCCTTGTTAAATATATTGCACTAAACATATATATTCAAAGTCATCATATAAAGAAAATATTAAAAAAATATTTTAGAGAACAAATTAATTATAATTATTTTATAATTAAATGCAAAAATTTCTTTTAATTGATTTCCAAAAATATAAAAATTATCATGATAATTTTCTTCATAGTGTTTTTAATATCATTAATAGATTAATTAAATATTAAAAAATTGTACATATATCACAATTTATTTTATATCATTTAATATATATTAAATTAAATGGATCATAATTTTAATATTAATATATATTTTAAAATTAGACATATAATAATTAAATATCATAATATTATTATGAAATAATATTTGATGTAATTTAATAATAAATGTACATTTATAAAATTCATATTTTTATTGATGCATATGATATTATTATCAAATATGATAAATCATATTATACATATATCAAATTCTTTAATAAAACAACTTTAAAATATCTATTATACTTCTAATTACATTTTTATGATTTTTTTTTTTTTTATCAATTTTCGACCTATCGTAAAATTGATTTCCGTCAATATGTCTTTGATATATCCGATATATTTGTAAAATTGAAGTACCGATATATCTGTGATTACCGATATTTTCATCCTTACTCTTATCCAGGGAAGAAAATATCGAGATATTTCAATGATATATCGCTGAAATATTGAGTATTGGAGCATCTCGACACGATATATGGAAGAGAAATATCGGTTCCACGATATTTTATCAATTTATCGTGAATTTCACCTATTTCTCGGGATTTATTAGCATTTTATCATTTTATCTTCAATATGTAGCGATAATTTGGGCGGTCAAATGAGGGTCAATGCGGTCAACAAGCCGGTTAAAAGTGTTGGCAACGAGCCAACCGCTTTGATATATAACGTGCACCAAATATATATAAAGTCAAATTCATCATATAAACACAATTTAAAAAAAAATGTTTTAAAGAACAAATTAATTATAATTATTTTATAATTAAATAATTTTTTTTCATCTATTTGAACACCAAAAATATAAAAATTATCTTGATAATTTTCTTCATAGTGTTTTTAATATCATTAATATATTAATTAAGTATTAAAAATTATAAATATATCATCATTTATTTTATATCATTTAATACAATTAAATTAAATGAATTATAATTTTAATAATAAATATATACTTATGAAATTTATAGTTATTTTTTATTAGCACATACAATATTATTATCAAATATGATAAATCATATTATACATATATCAAATTATTTAATAAAACAATTTAAAAATATCATTATACTTCTAATTACATTTTTATGAAGTTTTTCTTATATTTTTATAAATTTTGATAAATTTTAGGTTTATTGATATTTTTTTTTTCAAAATATCCGCCGATATATATCCATAAAATCGAAGTACGATATATCCGTGATTACCCATATTTTCATCCTTGCTCTTATCCATCAATCCCTTAATTTTTCAATTATCAACTTAATCTCTAAAGTGATAAGATGGCTACCGGATCCGAAATTGAATTTGTTCAATTAATGGAACTTTCATACATTAGATGTAAGGAATAAAAGGCAATAAGAGAATCTCCTAAGTTAAGTTTTTTTCCTAGGAAGTTGTATGGAAAAAAACTACGAATGAAAGTTATTTTCTCATATTTAACTGTATCATAAAAAATATTAAAAAAATAAAATATAATTATAATTAATGAAAAACTTATATATTTTTAAAATTGTATAATAAAATGAGTTTGAAATAGTATATAGAGGTAATTTATTGATATTAAATTAATTTTTTCTATTTTTCTTTTCCATTTTCTTCCACTTGTGTAGTCCCTCTCATTTTATGGAAGCCAAACATAATCATAGTATTTATGAAATAAGTTTTCAAACCTATAATATTACTAATTACTATCAAATTTGCAATCTAATTAATCATTCACCAAATCCAAAGGGAGAGGAGAAATAAGATAATCTCTTAGAATGCTTTCAGTCAAATCAGCAAATACAAAATATGAGATTTAAACTGAAATAAAAAAATTTAACTCCTAAAGTGATTACAAAGGAAATTAAACGGAATTAGGCAACAATAAGATTTGATCAAATTCATTTCTCTTTTCCTTTAATTCCATTCAAATAGATTTCAAGCTTGAAGAATCAAAAGTTAAAACAAGCATTCTTGAAAGGTGTCAATCAATCTAGAGGAATACCCAATTTTTAGAGAGAGAAAGTCTGATCAACCTTCCTTTAGCCAGGGGTAGACACAAGTCAAATTCTTTGAAGGTGCGCTCCTTCATAAACTCCCTTTCTAAGCATGGGGGAATAAGACGTAAGGATATGTGGAAGGTTCAGATTGAGCTTCAAATGGAGGGTTAAGTGCCTTCCAATGGCCTTCAAATCTGGAATGTGGGTGGCGAAGATCATACTTCAAATTGGACATATGGACACAACTAACATTTTTACTTGATCCTTACTTGGATTGCAACTTTTGATGCTACCCATTGAGAAATAGATAGCTAAAATCGAATCTCTCGCCTCTTTGTCTTACATTCTTCCTAAAAATATTGTACAAAAAGACTAAAAACGCTACAAAAATGAAATGAACATGAAAATAGGGTCTCGGTGATAAACTTAGCTAGAATTATGTGATTGGAGCTTAACATCATTTGAAAAGATATAAAATAAGGTGCATAATTTGTAGGGAAGAGCTCCCATCAATACCTATGTATTGTTAGTCTGAAGTCATTTATAGTATCTTATAAAATATAGGAAACCAATCTAATCTTGTAAAGTTTGGTATTTTATTTTATTTTATTTTTTTTCCACGTGGCTTATTTTAGTATTAATTATCTTTTATTTAATTTAAAAGAGAATTATTGTGGACTTATTTTTATTATTAATTATCTTTTATTTAATTTAAAAGATAATTATGATTAATAATATTAAATGCTAAATCCTATTGGTAAGTTGAGGAGATGTTTTCTAAATAATTATTCATGTTGATGGAATGTGAGAAAAATGAAGACCCTATTTTAAATTTAATTATTTCTGTACCTAATATATATATATATACAGTTTTCTCTCCATCAAGAAATGTATGTCAAACTAAAGAGGTCAAGAGAGAAAAACCAAGTTTTCTCTAATTCGTTATTCTCAGTAAAGAATTTCTCTTCGAGATCAATCTCATGAATCAAGGTATATTTTTTTTATTATTTATTTTATTTGTGAAAAATTACAAAGTTCTAAGAATTGGGAATTAGGATTATGATAGTTTTGCATAAATTAAAGAAACCCCAACATGTGGTATTAGAGCACATGGTTTACAAACTTGTGATTTCTTCTTAAGATTATTTTATATTTCTCTCTTATGATATCAAATCTTTTAACGAGAGAATTAAATTTATTGATATTTTCTATTACAATTTTGTTGGCATACTTTTGCAAATTGGCTATATGTTTTGCCTTTCAAATAATTGACTATTCAATAATTATTGTTGACATAATTTCTTTTGTATATTATTGTTAATCGTTTTTTTAAGTTTGTTTTAAATTCTCCTTTTGGTTTCCTCATGCATATTTGTCGATAAAATCCTTAAAATAATTTATTGATATGTAATATGCCAATATATTATGTGAATGAGTTTTCCTTTTGACTATAAAGTTTTGTTTTATTTTATTATAATGGAGCTTTTATTGTGATAGACACATAACAAATACATAAAGTCTATAACTTGAATAGATATTATGAATAATTCAATTGCTCATGATTATGTGATGTTATAACTATTTAATTTGATATCTATGGTATGAATAATTTGTTAGTCACCAAAGTGGTCAAATTTGAAAGTTTTCATAGATGTCAAATTAAATAAAATTCAATTGCTCATGATTATGTGATGCTATATATGAGATGGCATAATGATATGTATATATTAACTTTTTGTTTTTGTCATAAGTATATTGAATTTCATTGATTATAAAATATTTAAGGATTGTCCAAAGTTTGATTAGTTAATTTTATAGCAATGAATTAATTAATATACTTTATTTGATATCTTTAGTACATCCAAAGATAGTGAACATGTCAAGTTAGAGTATATATAATTGTCAATTAAAAAAAAAAATTAAGCATCAATTATATTTACTATTGTACATTGTTGGATCACCCCAAGGAGAACTTCAATGTACATTTATTGTTTATGTTAATGTTAATATTTGAATCTATACTATGTGCTTAAGTTTATGACTCAAAGCATTGATGTATGAGTGTTCTATGTATTTATAGTATCTGCTCCCATTTCTCTTCATTTGCATGCTTCATCTGTTTTGAAGCATAATGGGCTTAATTTCTCTAAGTGGTGTGAACAAGTCTAGTTTATGTTTTGGATCTTGATTTGACACTCATAACTGATAAGTCTATTGCTATTTTTTATTCAAGGAGCATAGAACAAAGGTTGTTCCATAAGGCTTGGGAAAGATAAAACAAATTGAGCTTGATGTTTATGCAAATGATAGTAGCAAACAACATCAAATCCATAATTCCTAAGGTTGAAAGTGCAAAGGAGTATATGAAATTTGTGGAAGAATGGCCTCGATCTGAATTTGTTGATAAGTCATTAGTTGGGATATTAATGGGTGCATTAACCACCATGAAGTTTAATGGTTCATGTACCATGCATGAACATGTCATAAATATGACAAAAATAGCAACAAAACTAAAATCCATGGTAATGGAAGTGAATGAAAACTTTCTTGTGCAGTTCATTATAAACTCCTTGCCTTCTCAGTATGCCTTATTCCAAATGGGTTACAATACTATTAAAGATAAGTGGAATGTGCATGAATTGCATAATATGATCATTCAAGAGGAGGCCAAGCTAAAGAAACAAGGGAATTATTCAATTTATCTCATGGGTAAGCAAGGAGCTAGAAAGAATCCCGAAAAGAAGAATGGAAAAGGCAAACAAGGACTATATAAGGTTAATGTGTCATTTGCCCAAATCGAAAAGAAGGAACATAAGAATGATAAGTGTTATTTCTACAAAAAACCTAGACACTATTAGAAAGATTGCCTGAAATGTCAGGCATGGTTTTAAAAAAAAAGGTAAGCCTAGTGCTTTCGTATGTTTTGAATCAAATTTGGAAAAAGTTCCTTATAATACTTTGTGGATTGATTTTAGTTGTACCACTCATGTTTACAATATGTTGCAAGGATTCCTTATGACCTAAACCATAAATCTAAATAATAACTTTGTCTTCATGGGGAATCGAGTCAAAGTTCCAATTGAAGCCATTGGAACCTATCATTTGATTTTACATATTGAACATCATTTAGATATTTTTCAAACCCTTTATGTTCTTACTATTTCTAGAAATTTAGTTTCTTTGTCTAAACTTGATACAACTAGATACTTTTTTAAATTTGGGAAAGGATTTTTCAATTTGTTTAAACATAATCATTTCATTGGTATTAGTGTTCTATGTGATGGTTTATACAAATTAAATCTTGATAACCTTTGTGTTCAGACTTTGTTAACCTTGCATCATAATCTTGGTATTAAACATGGTTTAGTTGATGAAAGTTCAACTTATGGCATAAATGCTTGGGTCACATATCCAAGAAAGAAGACTTAGATTAGTAAACAATGAAATACTTCTTGATTTGCATTTTACTGATCTTGGCATATGTGTGGATTGTATTAAAAGAAAACAAACAAAATACATAATCAAGAAGGCAACCACAAGAAGCTTATAACTCCTTGAACTTGTACATACTGATATATGTGGGTCTTTTGATGTTCCGTCTTTTGGTGGAGAAAAGTATTTTATCACCTTTATTGATGATTTTTCATTTTATGACTATGCCTATTTGTTGCATGAAAAATCTCAACCAATAAATGCCTTAGAGGTGTTTATCAATGAGGTTGAAAGACAACTAGACAAAAAAGTGAAAATGGTTATGTTTGACAAAGGTCATGGATATTATAAAAAACATAATGAAACTAGACAATGCCCTGGTTAATTTGCAAAATTCCTTGAAAAATGTGGTATATATTGCTTAATACACAATGCTAGGTACACTACAACAAAATCGTGTTACAAAAAAGTGTAACTATACTTTAATTAACATGGTTAGGAGTATGTTGAGCTATTCTTCTTCACCCTTATCTTTGTGGATGCATGCTTTGAAAACTGCCATGTATATATTTATTGAATAAGGTTTTTAATACGGCAGTTTCAAAGACCCCTTTTGAATTGTGAACGAGAAACAAACCCAGTTTAAAGCACTTGCATGTTTAGGGTTGCCTGATGGAAGTAAGGATTTATAATCCAAATGAAAAGAAACCAGACTCAAGAACAACCAATGGCTTTTTCATTGGTTATCTAGAAAAATCTAAAGGGTATAAATTTTATTATCCTAGCCATAGTATGAGAATTGTTGAAACTAAAAATACTAGGTTCATAGAAAGTGGTGTCATTAGTGGAAGTGTGGAACCATGTAAAGTGGAAATCGAAGAAGTTAAGGTGCAAGTTTCTTTACTTATAACTTCTTCTTAGGTTGTTGTTCCTATAGTTGTTGAACAATTTGTCAACTTGCAAGAATAACAAATGAATGATCAAATTCTTCCTGATGAAATTGTTGCAAATGAACCTGTAGTGGATGAACCACATGAAGTAGCACTAAGAAGGTCTCAAAGGCAAAATAGATCTACTATTTTTTATGATTATGTAGTTTATCTACAATAATCTAAATTTGACTTGGGAATTGATGAGAATCTAGTTTCATTTTCACAAGCCATAAAAAGAGTTAATTTTTTTAAGTGGTTAGACACCATGAAAGAAGAGTTGAAATCCAAGGACCATAATGGATTATAGGATCTTATCGAATTGCCTGAAAGTTGTAAGAGGGTTGTTAAGACAAAATGCAACTCAAATGGAAAAATCAAATGATATAAGGCTAGACTCGTTGTGAAGGGTTTTACTTAGAAGGACAATGTTGACTACAATGAGACCTTTTCTCTTGTTTCAAAAAAGAACTCTTTTAGAATTATCATGGCCATGGTAGCTTATTATGACTTAGAGTTACATCAAATAGATGTGAAAACCTCCTTTCTGAATGAGAATTTAGATGAGGAAGTTTACATGGATCAACCCAAGGGTTTTTCTGTTAAAGGAAAATAACACATGGTGTGTAAATCTAAGAAGTCAATATATGGACTTAAACAAGTTACCCCGACAATGGTATCTTAAGTTCAATGATATTATCACTTCTTTTGGATTTAAAGAAAACACCGTTGATTAGTGTATAAATTTGAAGGTCAATGGGAGCAAGTTTATATTTCTAAATGTGTATGCTGATGATATCTTGCTTGCTATTAGTGATCTTGACTTATATCATGAGACCAAGAAATCTCTCTAAGAACACTGAAATGAAATATATGGGTAAGGTATTTTATGTGATAGGAATTGAAATATTTCACGATAGATCATAAGGACTGTTATGATCGACTTAGAAACTATATACTAATAAAGTTTTAGAGAGATTCAAGATGGAAAAGTGTTCTGCAAGTGTTGTTCCTATTCAGAAAGAAGATAAATTCAATCATATGCAATGCCCAAAGAATGAATTAGAATGCACAAAAATGGAAAGGATTCCTTATGCATTTGTGTTGGGAGCTTGATGTATGCTCAGACTTGTACCAAGCTAGACATCAGTTTTGTTGTTAGAATGCAGGGTAGGTATCAAAGTTATTGGGTTTGGATCATTGGAAACCTATAAAGAGACTATTGAGATACTTGCAAGAAAGAAATGATCACATGCTCACTTATAGGAGATATGATCATTTAGAGATGAATGAATATTCAAATTCAAATTAAGCTAGATGTGTTGATATAATAAAATCCACATTTGGTTATTCTTTCCTTTTAGCTAGAGGTGCGATTTCATGGAAGAGTGCGAAGCAATATGTCATTGTTGCATCCACTATGGAAGTTGAGTTTGTGGCATACTTTAAGGCCATTGTTCATGGATTATGGCTACAAAAATTTATTTTAGGACTTGAAATTGTCGATAGTATTGCTAATTCACTAAAACTTTATTGTGTAAACTCTATAACAGTCTTCTTTTCGAAAAACGATAAGTATTCAAAGGGTGTTAAAAACATTGAAGTGAAATACTTTTCCACTAAAGAAGTTAGAAAACAAAGGGTGTCAATCAAACACATTATCACTAACCTTATGATTGTAGATCTATAAACAAAAGCATTACCGCCAAAGACATTTAGCAAACCTAATTGATCATTTCACTAAGACTTTGTCTATAGGAGTCTTTGATGGTCATAGGGATAGCTTAGGTGTCAAATGTGTTCCTAACATACTTTAGGGCTAATGGGAGTTTGTTGGGATTGAGCCTAAAAAAGCATGACATGTTGTAATATATAGAGATTCATTTATAAATTTATTTATTTATGTTTGTTAGTTTCCTATTTATTATCCCATATGCTATAATTGGATATTTGAGTACACACACCCACATCACTTACATTGTACTTGACTTGGGTGGATTAGGAGTTGCATAGAAGATCTTAGTCATGGGTTCCTTGCAAAGTGATTTGTTGTCCATAGTTAGTTCATGGATTTAGGCAATCCATTTGAGATTGTAGTGCACTACATCCTAATTGGAGAGAAGACTTGTCTTAGTCATTGAAATGGTTTTCCCTTAGTGAGTGCACTAGTGTATGTGATGTACACTAGATAAGATCTATGGTGAATCATGATATAAGGTTATCGATTGTCATGATTTACCAAGCTACTATATTGTATGGAATCTCAACTTTGAGAGGATATTAGGCTAATGTCAAAGTCAACATGAGACTTTGACTTATGGGTGAGACCCTAACATGGTCACATATCCTAATGGATTAGGTCACTATTGATAGAAGTTGATGGTAATATGTATTCTCAATGAAGACATCGTGATATCCCATGAGATTGAGAAAGTATGTCTCTTTAGGTGATTGACATGTGATCTAGAATACTATGGCCATAACATGTCTTTTAGTAGAAATTAGACATATGCTCCTTAGAGATAGAATATGTTAATTGATTACATAATAAGTGAGATTTATAATTCAAGGATTGAAGAGATAGCACTACCTTTTTAGAATATAGACATCGGTTCATGGGGAGTCTACATGAACTATGTTCTCTTGCAAACTAAAGAGAATATCAAAGACCACATTAATAGACATGTGTTTTTATTGCAACATATTATCTAAAGACCCAAGTATGAGACACTTGGTCTTTTGGTCTGTCTTATGCCACCTTGGATATACCACTCTTTCTTCCTACTAGGTTTGTTCAGAAAGAATATATTGCTTTATCTAAATTAGCTTTTCTAAAATTATTCACTACATTTAGATTAATTTGTTTTCAGTCCAAATGATTAGTTGTGTTTAATCCATAACTAATTATGAAACGTAAACATGATATCCATAACAAAGAAAATAACCATGCATTTAATTATCGAGCATTCAAGGCAAACAATAGTTTAGCAAATGTAAAGCTCTTAAGACTACATATATTTTGCTAGCTATCTTAGTATCAAACCTACGTTGGGCAAGTCATGATTTTATTACTAGGTAGAGACCTTTTCAGATTGATTTCGTTGTCTTAAACTTTGCAAGTTCCTAAGGCAAGATCAACATACCAATTTCATATTCTAAGTTAAGCGTATAGCCAGGATCCTTGATATCAATGTTACCAAGTAAAGAACCCCATCAATGGGGTGGTTGCTTCTACTACTAACATATTTAGTCTCGTCTTTAAGAATATCCATATCCTTGGATACTTTATCTTAACCCACCATTGGGGTGGTGGTGGCCTAAATCAAGACGAGTCTTAAGATAATGAGGAAAGTTCATATCCCTTGATTTCTTAGACCAACCCACTATTGCAGTGGTGATGGCCCAAATCAAGATGACTTCATCTTGGAGGCTATGAGCATGTCGATAACCCTCTCTCACTTAATCTTTTGAGTTAATTAAGAGCCTTCGAAATCTTAGCAATTACCTTGATTATCTTCTTTGAGAATTTAAAAAAATATTAATTTCTTAGTTGGAAACCTGGGGTAATTAAAGAATAACATCTTGAAAATTTTAAAATTTCTATGATGGTATTTTATCCAAAATTAATTTTGATAAAAAAACTTTACTCTCAAATTCTAAAATCTATTTTCATAAATTCTCTTTTTTTTTTTTTTTTTTTACACAATTCCAAGTTAATAAATATTTTATCATGGAAATATTTTCAAAGAAATTTATTAATTTCAAATTACTAACTTTGTTTAAACCTTTTTAGTAATATCCTTTAGTGATAAATATCTCTTTGTAATATTAATTTACTTTTCAAATTAGAAACTCTAATATGTAATAAGGAGATTTCCAATTTATGAGATTTTGAAACTTTGAGAGTACCTTATTCAAGCAAAAAATAAAATAAAAATTAATTTTTCACAGTTTCTGAAAAATACTTTTAAGCAAATTATTTTAAATGCTTAAAAAAATCACAAAATTTGATAAATATATATATATATATATATATATATATATATATATATATATATAATTTTGTATAGAATTTTGAGACATGATATGTATGAAGATAAGGAAAAAAAAAAACAGTCATTGAATTTCAATACTTAAAACATATTAGATTATGTTTAATACCAAAATGATATATATATATATATATATATATATATATATATATATATATATATATATATATATACACATATTGGCTTTATTTACATGTATATGCTTTGCTTGAAGCTAACAACAAGACATAAAACATAAAAGAAAAAAAAAAAGATTTGTTGAATAAATCATTTATGTGATTTTTATGCTTACAACATGTAGCTTGGTAGAATTTAAATAAAAATAATAAAGGTTTATTTATTATTTTAATTTATGGTATATGTGGGATGCTCACAGTAATCTAGTATGATCCTTGTGTGTCATCCAACGTGATGCCTATTCTATACAATCGCCTTGTAGCATAATCTATCCACCCTAGAGTGCAGATAGACACAAACCATTCAAGTACTATGCATTCTCGCCTACTAAACATTAAATACGGTAAACATTAAGTGCATTGATTAATGCAACCATTACTAAGCATAAAACGCCTGACTTTAAGGCTCAAAAGTCATTATAAGCATTAAATACAATAGACATTAAGTGCATTGATTGACACAACTCTTACCAAGCATAAAAAGCTAGACTTCAAGGCTCAAAATTTGTCATAAGCCGACAATAATTGACATTAAAGATGGTAAAAGTGCAATCAAAGACATAATAAAAGCACTGAGAAGACGTTACCTTTGAGCATGGATAAATAACCATTAGTCACCAAAAAAGGTATGTTGCCATTTTTCCAAAAAATCTCTTGCTCAAGTCTTTTAGTTTTGACTTAAGTTTTTGGGGGGGGGGTTATGCGCAAAAACCGGTTCAGACATTCCTTTGTGCATGTCCATTTGTAGTCTATGTCAAATAGAGGCTAGTCGGATACTTCATTGTTGGCCATGCACCAACCGTATAGAAGTTTATTTATTTTAATCTTCTAAACATGTCTAAAATTAGTAGTAAATTTATAAAGGCTCATATTCTTGTGCAAACCATTAAAGGGAGTCAAAATTATGTACATAAACAAAAAAAAAAGGGTTCTATTGATTTTTTTTTTTCAACGGTTGGTTAGACAGTGATGGAGCTAGGAATAAAATTTAGGGGACACAAAAAATGCTAGATGTATTCCAGGGGGGCAAAGTGCTACACATAAGTGTATAAGACTATCTATATCCATCTCACATCCATGGTTCTTCCATATGCCAACTAATGTACTTAAAAACTTTTTAATTAGACTATGTTTGGTTGTCGGAAATTTTGAGGGAAAATTTAAGGGAAAGAAAATAGAGAGAAAAAATAGAAGGAAGGAAAAAATGAAAGAAAATAAAACATAAATTTAAAGTTAATAAATTATTTTTATATCCTACTTAAAACTCAATTAATTTATTTTAATAGAGAGATTACATAATTTGAAAATGTATAGGTTTACAACTAATTTAAATTGTATTTGACTTTCTTTAATATATTTTTATAGGATAACCAAACAAGATAAAATCGTTTTCCTTAACATTGTTCCCTTAGTATTTTCCAGGAATCAAATATAGCCTTATTATTGCTCATAAACTTGTGAGTACATTGCTCATGCATTGAAGTAAATATATCTTCACCATATATTCCAACTTATAATTCATAAAAACATAAATTATTAGTGAAATACAATGTTTTTTAAAGTGATTTTCCAAGCATACAAGCTTGAGAGTCCATGGGCCTATTCTCTCTAAATGTATCATCATTTTATCATCAAATTTATTAATAAAAAATGAAAAAAAATTAGTTGTCCAATTATAATAATTAAAAAAGGTCAAATTAATGGGTCTTGAAAAGAATAAGTTTTATCAAGGCATATAGCTACTAATTAGAAAATAAAATAAATACATATGGCAAGAAGAAATTGCGGGAAGAAAATTAATCCATGAAATATTAATTAATTTAGGTATTAAATTATTATATTGATGAAAGACTCCAATGAGATTGTCTTTTTCAAAAACTATAAGGTTATGTTTGGTTCTCGAAAAGTATTAAGGAAAGAAAAAAAAATATTAAGAAAAATGATTTTCTCAAATTGATTGTCCTATAAAAAATTTCAAAGAAAATTAAATATAATTAAAATTAATTCAAAATTTATACATTTTAAAATTATTTAATCTTTATATTGATGAGTTAAAATAAATAAAATGAGTTTGAAATAACAAATAAAAATAATTTATTGATTTTTTTTCCTTCACTTTTTTTTTCTTTCTATTTTTCCTCCCTATTTTATTTCTCTCACATTTTCCCTCAAATTTTCTAGAAACCAAACATAGCCTAAAAGAACCTAAATGCATTATTGCATTAAATAATTAATCCACGAAATATTAATTATATTAGGTAACAAATCTTTTATTAAGGAAAAAGTTTAATATTCAAATAAAATATATACTTTCTTTTTTAGAGCATTTACAATAGATATAGACCAAATATAAAATTACTAAGGGATGTCAAATGGTAAATAAATGCAAGCAGATTTCAACAAGGTGACACTCCTTTTCAAAAATTAAGAAACAAAAGTAAATGCATAATTGCATTGAACAAACAATCCATGAAATATAAGGAGAGCTTGCTGTCAAAGAAAACTTTTGGACAAAAATGTTTGAATCTGGGAAGTTTTCTAATTACAACCAGTAGAATATTTACAAAAGGAAACAAGTCATTGGTTAAGAAAGAATACGCTAATTTCCTCTGTTAGATATTTCTTTGGTTTTCACGCCCTTAATGCAAAAGCAAACAAGAGAATTAAGTCACAGCATTTAATTCACCCAAATTTTGAATGGTGCCAAAAATGAAATCCATTCAGCAAACAAAGAAAATTGAATCTCTCTAGGCCAAAAAAGGCAAATGAATAACTCATCCTGATAATTTCCAGTTGAGACACAGCTTATGGCTTTTCATTTTACAGGCTGGACCAGAGAGACATTCCATCCTTGTCTAATATCTGCTGTGTCATGCTCGCAGTCCCCGTTTAATACCCAACTTTTATTACATAATATTTCCAAAGCATTTATGAATTTTCTTCATGCCTTATTATCATATACCAAATAAACTTAATTACCACTTGCAACAATATCTCACCAAAATTCCTCATGTATTCCACTTAAATAATTCACTTTCAAAGAAAATATTTACTATTTACTAATAAATAAATGTTAATATAAAATTTAAATTTCTATTCATAAAACCTCAATATTGGTGCTTACACAATTTTAACTAATTCAAGATATTTGGGGATTATTTTTGTTTCATTAAAGTTTTCCTTATATGAGTTTGCTAGAAAAGTAATCTTTTTTTCAATCACAGTCATCGATTATGATTTTATCATAAATAATAATAATAATAATAATAATAATAATAATGTGTAAATGTTGATGTGGCATGAATAGTAAATATTTCACTGTCACCAATGGTAGTTTTACCATAAAATTTTTTTAAAAAAAATAATGTGTAGATGCTGATGTGTCATGAACAGTAAATACTTTGAAAACAAATCTAAACTTTTATATATAAATATATATTAAATATTTTGTAAATTTGAAATTGGCAAACTAGGGTTCCAATTTCATAATATTATGATATTAATGGCCCAAACCATAACTTTCCCTTCATATTTTTTTGTACATGTATATATATATTCTTCATAATCGAAGGAATAAAACACACAAGGCTTTACCAATCTCATTTGAATGTAGAAAACCCTAGCCGCCAACTGTTCCTCTTTCCTACCCCCCTTTCTCTCTGTCAAGCCGCCTAGTACTCCTCACCTTCACAGCTCATGGCCGTCCAAGACATCACCACTTCTGCAACTTCTCTTAGGAAGAGGGGGCAATTTCATGAACAATTCACACGTCAAGAAGCAGAGGCTGAATTATGATAGGGCAAATAGAATCAGTAGTTTACCTGATGGTGTTTCTTATCCACATGCTCTCTCTTTTCTTCCGACTGCCGATGCTGTTCAGACCTGCATACTATCAAAAAGGTGGGAATTGATTCCTCTGGACTGGGCAGCTAGAGAACAGGTTCTGGGTTAATTTAGTGCCTGAAAAAGTGACAAGAGATAGACACAATGTAGTGTATTGGAATATTACTGCATCCCAATCGTTAGAAGCCTAATGATGGAATCTGGAGGACACTTTTCGGTCACTGCATTCATTAAGTTCGTGGTTGACCGTAGCCGTAGATGTGCTACTACGCTTCGGCTCCCCTTCTGTTACGATGTCGAGGCATTGAAGGCTTTGTATCTCAATGATGATGATGATGATGACGACTACGACGACGACGATAGTGATGATACGGATTCTTGGATGGAGTAAGAGATGAACTAGTTTCCCAGTTCATGTTTGATATGACAAAACTCCGTCTCTTATTTCGAGTTTTCTTCGATGCCATTCGCGTTCATGCTTGGTTGGTGTCTGCAATCTTGCACAAAGTTGAAGAGGTTGATCTCTGCCTGTTTGCCGGAGAGCTTTTTATTCTGCCCCATATGGTTTTCATTTCTAAATCCCTTACAGTTCTGAAAATAGGAATGAATTCGGGTCCTTCAGCTCTCTCGACGCATTTCACTTCCATGCCTCAAAAACATTGTGTCTATCTCTTGTCACTTTTTCAGGCACTAAATTAACCCAAAAACCTGTTCCCTAGCTGCCCAGTCCAGAGGAATTAATTCCCATCTTTTTGATAGTATGCAGGTTCGAACAGCATCGGCAGTAGGAAGAAAAGAGAGCATGTGAATGAGAACACCATCAGGTAAACTACTCATTCTATCTGCGCTATCATAATTCAGCCTCTGCCTCTTGACCTCAGAATTGTTCATGAAATTGCCCTTTCTTCCTAAGAGAAAGGAGTTAACTATTTTAGAGGAGGACAAATAAACTCTCATTAGATGAGGAGGAATGAATAAGATAAAAAAGATTTGACATTAAAAATAATTATTGATTGGTTTTTTTAACTTTTTGTTGAGACGATTAGCTTTCAAATTTCATATCGTTTTATTTTTTATTTTTTGTTAACTTATTACTTATTTTTTAAATTTTTTATTGAATAGAAAAAATTAAAATTTTTGACTGTTTTTTTTAATGCTAAAAGTAACTTGTGGATTTTTTCTTTACTGCTTAATACTTAATAGAAATAGAATATATATAAAACAAAATAAATAACTTAATACTATTAAGTATTGTTTAGTTTTAAGTTCTATTTAAAATTAAAAAAAAAATTATTTTAAAGTAATTTTTAACTTTAATTTGTGATGTTAAGTTATTTTACCAAATATACTTATTAACTTAAATTGACTTATTAAATCACTTTAAGTCATTAAGTTGATTTATGAAACATCCTCTAAGTCAAACTAAATAACTTTTTCTTAATATCAAATCTTTTTTAACTTTTTTTATTTATTTATATTTAGTGAAAATATATTATACAATTATCACTCTACGTTCGCAACTCATCTTTTATAGTATATATTTTTGTAGTTATCTTATCTTTCTATAATATTTTAAATATTAAAGTTTAATAAATAGATCTATTACTTAAGATTATTAAAAATATAAATATTGCTTAATTTACAAGATAAATATGTCAATTTAATGATTAAGAATAAAATATAAATTAATTTTATCAAACAACCTTAATACTTAGATACATAATATTACCATAAAACATTTATTATAAAAAAAATTGGTAATGAATGTGGAGATATGGTAGTAAAACATACTCTCATTAAATGTAGACAAATGAAAAAAAAAAGAAAAAAAAAGATAAAAAATAAATGAACTATTTTGACTTAAAATTATTTTTAACTTTAAGTTGTGATATTGATGTGGTGTTTTTTTTTTTTTTTTACTTAAATTTAAATAAAACTTAATTAAACTTAACTCTAAATATAACTTAAAAATATTAACTATTAAATTGTTTATCTCTTTATTATTTTATTTTTGTTTAGTATTAAGTATTAATAGGATGAGGGTTGTATTGAGTTTGTGTATTGGTTGATTCTTTTACCATGAATGTTTGGCAAAATATTTTACTTAAGATTAATGAAGGTTAGTTAACATTAATAAGAGTAAATATTAATTAAAATTAATTGGGGCAAATATGAACAATTACAAAAACTTTTGAGCTAACTTTTTCAATATAAGTAATAAGTTTTAATTCAACAACTCTTCTTTTTTTCGATCCTTTAGATCTCGATCCACAACTAAATACGTTTTAGGTGCACAAGTGCACCAACCTCAGCTTGAAGGAATGATTCTAATCTTGATTTTCAGTCTCGTGTAATGGAATTAACTTTCTGATTTTGTTAATATGAGATAGGCATACCCTTTAAATTTTAGAGAAAAAATTTATTTGCAAGTGCATAACAATTCTTTCATTTTTTTTTTCTTTTTTCAGTTTTGAGGTTTAATTTGCAAGGTTTGTGGTTAGACTATTTTTTTTTTTTTGTATCAAATTCAATTGTTTTTTAAAATAGAAATTGTTTTTATACTAAATCCCATCTACATTCTATGGAATTTTATCATTGGTTGTTAGCTCAAATTCACTCTAGATGGTTCTAATTTTGATACATGATACATTCTTTTACTCATTCATTTTGTGGATGATCTTTTTACTAAGTTGGTTGGTGTGTGTTAAACTTCATCATTTGTTAGTTCTTCATATCTATTATTTTTCTCTTTTGCTTCATACCAACATTGGTTCCTTAATTTAACCTCCACTTCTTTATCAACTTCATCTCTACTTTCCTCTCTCTCTTAAAGCTTCCTTAGAGGTAAGTTGAAGAGCTTAGTTCTCTTGATTTTCACTCACTTTTCTAGAAACTTACCTTATTTTCACAAACACTCATTATGAATTCTTGAAAACTTTTTTTTATTGGTTATTTTCTAAATAAGAGGTTTTTTTTTCATAGACATGCAATGTTATCTTTTTCAAGATTTTCCTTTCTTGTTCTTTTCATGATTTTTTTCTCAACAACCAAATAGCAACTCTTATTTTTTTTTCTCCTTGATTTCTTTGTCTTCTTTTGATTTGATTGCTTTCTTGCATATTTCGGGGAAAACAAACATGCTCCATGATTAAACTCTCTCTCTCTCTCTCTCTCTTGATTTAAATCTTCCAATCTTTGGTTGAGTCTAGTATTGTCAAATTTTATTACTTCAAATCTCTATTCTTAACCAAAAGTTCAGTTTTTTTTTTCACCATCCCAAGGCTTCAAATTTCCAATGTGTGATGCTTTCCTCTGCCTTGGGTTCTTGCTCAGCTTTTTGCATTTTTATTGCTCTCACCTAACCTCTTTGCCACCAAGTCAAATCCACTCAGCACTTGGACCTCAGGAAGACTGCTCTCCATAGAAGGTGAATACAAATTTGTTTTCGTTATTACCATCGAACTCAATTGGGTGTGCTTTCTCTTGATTGAACTATATTGCATTCGCTTTCTTTCTCTCAAGACCAACATTGGAATCTTCGATCAAAGCTCCATCTTGAGGAGGCATACTAGATAAAAGTTAATGTTTATTCTTTATATTTATCTATTTATTGTTAGTTTGAATTAGAATGGGATATAGAATTTGAATTAGAGTAGAAGTCGATGTTTATCAAATATTATTTATATATAAATATTCATCAATCATCAATGAGAATTCAATATCATATTTTTCTATCTTTTTCTTCTCTATAGTTAATTGGTGCCCTTTGGTAAGTGATAAGGAAAAACAAAAGTGGGAAAATACAATAGACCTTAAAAAGTAAGACGTTGTAGCTAGCAGCTCATCACTTGGTACTTTTTCTCTACACAAACTTGTGTCTTTCAATGTTGTGATGCTGAATGTTGTAGCTTAAAATTGTTTTCTTGTGTGGCAATTAATAAAGGAAGTTAAGAGAAGAATGCTCATAGAACCATTCTATAGAAACCTTTATGGGTGTTCAACTACGTGTCTAGTTGACAAAAGATTAAATCCACCTAATATGAAAAGCAATTGCATAGTTTTAATCGTCTAAGAACACTATAAGAAAAAAGGGTAATAATGACGTTTTTTAGGCGTCAATAAATGTATACGATGACACTTCTCGAAAGCGTCCTTTTCGCCTTTGTCAAGGAATGGGTGCAGACAACCATGTCGTAGTGAAAGCAATATCTCACAAAGGACTTGCTCCCTTTATTACCTATATTTTGCTTTCACCTCCTTAACTTAACATCTTGTATGGCCTTAACAGATCATTGAAAACTATATTATGGCATGTCACCATCTTGACTTTCCACCAAAAGAAATTTCAAGAATCTAACTTGAAATGTTTTAAGAATTTGGGGACAATGGTAGAATAATGGAATTTTTTTTTTTTTTCCCTCAGAGTATGACACAAGGCTATAAAAAATAGTTTTCTTGTTACATATACAGAAGCCTTAATAGAATAGAATATGAGTTTAATAAAGTTTAAATGTAGGAACTAATAAAGAAACCAAATTTTAAACAATTAAATATAACTAATGAGTTAAAAAGTTATACATCTTTCAAATTATTTTAATTTTTATATAGAATAAAAAAATAAGTGAAATAAGTTCGGAAATAAAAATAATTTATTAATTTTAAATTTTATTTTCTGTATTTCTTTCCTTTTATTTATTTTTATATCTTTTACATTTTTCTTGGTACTTTCCTCAAACCAAACATAAAAAATGAAAAAATTATTATGTTTGGTTTATTATCGAAAATATTAAAGAAAATCAAATATAATGAAATTAGTTAATTAGAATATTATCTATTTTAAAATTAAATAATTTTTATATACAAGATAAAAATAAATAAAATGAGTTTAAAGAAACATTTAATAGTAAATTATTAGAAAAATGAAAGTGAATAAAAAAAAATAAAAAAAAAACTTCTCAATATTTGTAGTGTATTTTATCAAGTAAAATACCTCAATAATCAAACAAAAATAAATAAATCATAAACCCTAAATAATAATATTACCATATAGGAGTTTGTAGATGATATAGTACTTTGTTTGGCTTTTGAGAAAATGTGCATACCCAAAAAACCAACAAGGAAAATAATCCATTCAATTGGACCTAATACAATTGTCCTACTCGATCCCAGCAAGTAGTATTCATAGAATCATAATTTCATTTTCATTCGAAACAAGCAAGGAGTTGAACTCATATATATGATCTAAAGACATGGATTTGAGCACATTCTTTGGATTTGATAAATGCATTCCATCCATTGGCTCTCATATGCCCAAAGAGGGTAGGTTTTCAGAAACATTGGAAGGTTGTCGGAGCTAGTGATGGTCATTGGAAGGGTCATTGATGATAGGAAGCCAAGCTAGAAGCATAGACTAATGCGGAGGACTTTTGTTGAAGAGTTGTGGCCTGTGAAATTTGCCCTTAAGCTTTCCTTTCTTTTCTTTCCTATTTTCCTTACCTTTTTTTAAGGAAAGTATTGAGGAAAATATTTTAATATTTTCTTTAACATTTTCTTCTACTTTGTTATTCATACCATCCAAACTATGTAAAATAATTTTCTTGAGCATTTTTTTTTCCTTTTCCTAACATTTTCCAAGAACCAAATATACCTTATGGCGATGTTTGGTTCCTAAAAATTTCAAGAGAAAATGTGAAGGAAAGAAAATAGGGAGAACAAGTAGAAGAAAAGAAAAAAAGACGGAAAAAAAAAATTGATTTAAAGTCAAGAAGCCCTTAATTCAGTCGAAAAGAAAGACCATACTTTAACTATTCTATATAAAGATTAAATAATTTGAAAATGTATAATTTTTTAACTAATTTTAATTATATTTGATTTTTTTTTTTGCATTTTTCATACTAAAACCAAACATGAGAGAATCATATTCCTTAACATTTTTTTTCCTTTTGAACATCCACCATCTAGGAACCATTTGTTTTTTGTTGGTGCCTACAAAACAAATCAAATGGATTTAAGTACTTATATCTTCTTAGGTCCTCAAGGGTTAATTTTTCTCTCCTTAGGAACCTAAATAGATGTGAATTTTAATTTTTGAGTACCAATGGAGGATTTCCTTAAGGGATATGTGCTATAATGTGACCTCTTCTTCTCCAAAAGTTGCAAATAATGGATAGACTTTCACTTAAAGATTCTTTTACAAAATAATTCTTAAAATATTTTTTATTTTTTAATGACTTATAACCTAGCCTCTTTGATCAAAAATGCATTTTTAATTAGTAAGAATCATATCAAAATCCTTTGGTCCACAAGAGAACTTTATGAGGAAGGATGTTAACCAATCAATCTTCTTTTCAAGTGTGTCTTTTTCTTTATCAAGAGATGTTTTATTTTCACATAAGTTTCAAGTTGTTATTTCAATTCATCAAGCTCATTTTGAAGATAAGAGATTTACTTTAAGAGAAGTATTTTTCAAACCAAGGTTTTCCAAATCATTATAAAGCTCCTCAAAGACATCTTGCAAATAATCATAATTGCAAGTAGAAGTTACCTTATCACACTTTTTCCTATGTCCATAAAACACATGTTTGCAACTTCTTTCTCTATCCCCTCTTCGGTTGATTCCTCTTCATTATTATTCTAAGTAATTATGGCCTTCTTCTTTCCTTTCTTTGCCTCACTTTTGTCGAGTAGGCAATCATACTTGATATATCCTGATTGTTAGACTACGAACACCAATTCATGGGGAGACTGAACATAATGGATAGCAAGTCATGGACCCAAGTACTTGGTGTCTCATTGTTATTTACATAGGATACCAGAGTTTAGTTGATTATCTATAGTAGGATGTTGAATTAACTTGATCTGAGAAAGCCAGTATTCCTATACGTCCCAGTAGTCCCCACTTTGAGCTCGTATACCTTGTTGTCACGGGTTTTAAGGGTTGGATTGGCTCTAGGTTCACTTTTGTGCATAAGGGCATTTTGGTAATTATGCAAGGTTACACAGGGGTAAGTGAACAAGACCTCTGGATTGAGCTAATTGATTAATTAGTAGGACCTGTTGGGTTAATTAATTAATTAGGAACCGTTTTGGGCTAGATTAAGTGACCTAAGCCCATGTGGGCTCAAGTCACTTAAGCCCACTTACGAACCCTATAAATACCCCATAGGGGTTAAGGTTTCCATAACTTTCAAGACTACTTCTCCATGATTGAGTTACAAATCCTCTTATTATGTGTTCAATTGACATATCTTAACTCTCAAGGAGCTTATGTCAATTTCCACTTAAGGAACTACTATAACCATAGTTTCCATGAACATACCTCCTTAGGATCACCCAAGGGGGCACACTATCTCAATCCTAAGAGATATCATGGTGCCTATATTGAGAATACCTATTGCTATTGGCTTCCATCAATAGTGACCCAATCCATAGAGAATATATGATTAGCTTACGATATCACTCGTAGGTCAAAGTCAGTGCTAACTTCAACACATGCTCAATATTCTCTCAAGGTTGAGATACAATACAATGAAGCAGCTTGGTGGAGTCATGACTATTTGATAGCGTTAAGTCATAACTCACCATAGGTCTTATCCAATGTGCAACCATACATACTAATGCACTCACCATGGGAAACCTATCCCAATAGCTTAGACCAGCCATCCCTCCAATGAGGAGGTGATGCAGTACAACCTCTAATGGGTTTCCTAGGCTCATGAATCGAATGTGAACAAGTCATCTATTTGCAAGGAACCTATGACTTAGATCTTCTATGCAACTCCTAATGCACCTAAGTCACATACAATTCAAAATATGCAAACAAGAATACTCATAAAGTATAATACATGAAATAAGCATAGATAAAAAGTGAAACTGAAACATCATTAAATAAATAATGAATTCCAAATTTAGTACATCATGTCATGCTTTTAAGGGTTCTATCCTAACACTGATTTCTTACATTTGTAGCATATGAAATCATTTTTTATTTATGTATATTGGAATAAGTACTCTCTCTTTAAGAACTCTTTTCTTGGAGAAAGACGTTTTCTTTATTTTTCTTAAACATTATGAACTTCTTAAATTTTCTTTTAATGAGTGCAAGGTCTTATTTACTAGTTTTTTGTTTTATTATTTTTTTTATTCTATTCAATTATGGAGGCTTTAAGAGCTAAGCTTTTTCCTTTTTTTTTTGCCTTCCACTTCTTGATGACTCTTCATTATAATTTCATGAATCATCAATGAGCTAGTCAACTCCTCTAA
The DNA here is from genome assembly GCF_004353265.1 of Vitis riparia. Classification (NCBI taxonomy): domain Eukaryota; kingdom Viridiplantae; phylum Streptophyta; class Magnoliopsida; order Vitales; family Vitaceae; genus Vitis; species Vitis riparia. The sequence goes on along the minus strand of NW_023269765.1, from coordinate 36,368 downwards.
AATGAGCTATATTGTTATGTCCTTTGCCTCTTAGATTGTCATGATCTTGGCTCCCCATTACTTAGGAAAGAACCTCAGGATTTTCATTGTTGTCTTTGATTCCTTGTATATTTTTCCTAGGACTTGGAGTCCATTGATGATATCAGTAAACCTAGTAAACATTTCAATAATAGATTCATTATCTTTCATGGAAAATAACTCAAAACCATGCATAAGAATATTGATTTTAGATTCTTTAACTTGATTTGTTTCTTTATGAGTTATTTTTAAAAGTCTTCTAATGTCCTTGAAGGATTCACATTGGAAAACACAATTATGTTCATTCCTATCAATTGCACAATGTAAATAGTAAATAGATCTTGCATTTGATGAAGCTTTCTTTATGTCAAGCATGTCTTATTTTTTTTGGTTATGTTTTGGAATACACTATTGAGACCATTTTGGATGACATGAAGATCATAATCAATAGATTTTAAAATTCATGTCATTCTAATTATCTAATAAGAATAATTGATTCTCGCAAATAATGAAGGTCCATTAATTGAGCACCTTATTGGTATCTTAGATTTAAGTAATGGAAACAATACTATTTTTTTTATATAAAAAAAAATCAATCTTTTAGGGTTAGAGTACTAATATTTGGGTTTGAATGTTCCTAAACCTTAAATTCCAAGTGTTGAAGACAACCTTGAAGTTGTTGGAAGTCTCGTAAACCCATGATCTTCCACCTGATGATTCAACTTTGTTTTTGGCACATTTCCAATGGGAAGGAAAAAAAGGTGGAGACTATGACTCTCTTTCTCTCTAAATGTTGGAAGACAAAAAAGTTATGGAAACCTTAACCCCTATGGAGTATTTATAGGGTTCCTAACTAGGCTTAAGTGACTGGAGCTCACATGGGTTTGGGTTACTTAATCTAGCCCAACTTAGGTCCTAATTGATTAATTAATCCAATAGGGTCTACTAATTAATCAATTAGCCTAATCCAGAGACCTTGTTCACTTACTCTTGTGCAACCTTGCTTAATTACCAAAATGCCTTTATGAAAAAAAAGTGAACTTATAGCCAATTAGACCCTCTTAACACGTGCCAACAAGGTATATGAGCTCAGAGCGGGAATCATAAGGACCCATAGGTGTATTGACTCCCTCATAATCCAATTCTGAAGTTGACTTAACATCCTACTATAGAAAATCAACTGAACTCCAGTATCTTATGTAAATAACAATAACAACAAGACACTGTGCTTAGGTCCATGACCTGCGATACATTGCTTTCAGTTTCCCCATGAACTAGTGTCTGTAATCAAACAAGGTAAAAGTTATCAGCCTCTTAAAACTACCTCCACTATCCTTGAGTTACAAATCCTCCTATTGTGTGTTCAACTAACATGTCTTAACTGTCAAAGAGTCTATGTCAAGTTCCTTTTAAGGAGTTACTATGGTCATAGTTTCCATGAACACAACTCCTTAGAATAACCTAAGGGATACTTTATCTCAATCCCTTGAGATATCATGGTGTCTCTATTGAGAATACCCATTGCTACCATATTTCATTAACAGTGACCTAATCCATTGGGAATATATGATCAACATACAATGTCACTAGTAGGTCAAAACCATTGGTAACTTTGACACAAGCTAAATATTCTCTCGAGGTTGAGAGATGATCAGTGCAAAACTGCAAGTGCACAGGATCGCAGTTTTATAGTAAAGTGATGAGAAGAGTATCGTCCTCAGAGATTGGTAACTTACTTTTGACAAATACCAAAATTATACTAATCTTGATTTTATCTAGAGAAGTCACTAAGATTTTTGTAATTGAAATATGATCAATTCAAAAAAAAAAATATGCATAGGAAAAGAAAGATATTGCTCGAAGATCAAATCAATGGGAAATAAAACTTCTAGGAAATCGATTTCACCTAATCCCTCACTATGCTTTACTTATCCAACTAATTGAAATTAATTCTCTCTGTTTGTTAGCAAATCCCCAAATTCAACCAAAAGCCTCTTTCGACAATCAATTGGAGATATTCTTGTTCATCATTTTACACAAGATTATGCAAATTAATAAAGTAAGAAAGCATTAAGAAGACCAATGATTTTAATACTACATAGGTTCATACAAGTCTTTCGATCTATATTTACCTATGCCGAAATATCCAAGATCTATCCTATAATTTCCTCTTTCAATAGCAAATCACAAGATCAAAATCATCTAATTAATGGCTAGTTGATAGAAGCACTATGCTCAGAATAAATCAAACAAACATAAAAAAATTACTTCAAATTAGCATAGAAAATCAAGCATAGTTCAGAACTAGATTACATCGTTTTCCTAGAATAAATAAAATTTAGTTCATGCTAAAAATTAAATTCACCATAAACGAAATCACCATAATTTTTCTGAGAATAATAGAAGAGAAATGAACACTGAAAAAACAAATCCTCTTCGCAATCCCACAGCATTGTTCTTCAATGTTTCTTGAAGTCTCTTTTCGTCTCTCAACCGCAACGTCAAAAACGAAAAAAATCCCCCCAAAATTCTTCGTTGTCTCGTCTTTTCTTTCATCCAATGCGTGGAACTCGCCCAAAAAAAACCAATCTAAATATCTCTTCCTCTTTTCATGTCCAGCGTAATACCATCACCTTTCCATCTTTTTACTAAGTTAAACTTCCATAAAACCGTATTTGTTTCCTTTTACCGAGTCAACATGTCTTGTGTCAATCTAATTCTCTCTTAGAAATGATGATGGGTCCTGCTCCAAAAGGCAAGAAAATAATTGTGTCAATCCATGCGTGAATCCCTCTTCATATTTTAATTTGAAATAAAATTTAAATAGCAACAATGAAGCCTAAAATCAACAATAAATAAATAAAATTAGACTAAAGTTTAAACTGGGAGAAGTGATAAATTATACTAAATTATGCAAGTCATCAAACACCCCCAAACTTAAAACTTTGTTTGTCCTCAAACAAAAAGAAAATAAAATAAAATACTACTATAGACAACATCAACTAAACCCCATAGAGAGGTATCATCACTCACCAAGCCATGATCTGAATTTAGATTTCATCACTAGTATCTTACTCTTTTAACATCAAAGATAGCAGGAAAATCAATAAAAAAAAAAAAAATAGCAATTTTTCAAGAAAAAGTTAAGCGTTTACTTCAGCTTAAAGCTAGGTCCTTGAGTGTGTGTGTGATATAGTCAATTTAACTCCAAACCACTTGCAAATTCAGATAAAAGTAAAACAACTAAAATTGAAAGAATTCTTTCAAAACTTAACTCCATAAGTCCAATTTTTAAAAATCCTCTCCACTAATGTAGTCAACACCAAAATCAAAGACCAAAAGGTCTTTAATCAGGTTGTAATGATAGGCCACAGGGTGGGGGCTAAGAAGAAAAATGAATATGGAAAATCAAAGCAAAATGGGAAAATACTTGGTGAAAAAAACAATAGAAAAGATATCCACAGTACCAAGTACACCTTTAACAAAACCTGAAGTGATCCACACTCCACTTATTAAGTTTTTTTTTTTTTTTTTTTTTTTTTTTTTTTTACACACTTTGATCAAACAAAGCAACGTAATGTGGATATTTTCCTTTGAACAAACTTTCTCTTTAAATGTAAATTTCTACCAAATTATTTTCTCAAAATGTAAAAGTAAATTCAAGGTTTTTTTTTTTTTTTTTTTTCTTCTAGGCTTAGAACGGGAATGGTTTATGTAGTTAAAGAAAAAATAAAGGCTTATGTAAAATAAAGCTCAAAGGGGTTGACTATGGAAATACACCATGCAATGAGGGTATGATAACTAGGAGGGCTGGGAAAGCTTTTTGGTTATGAAAAAAAAAATGCCTAGATTATTTCTCTAATATTTGGTATCAACTAGGATTTCACCTCAAGAATCCATTAACGGATTCTAGAGCAAAGCAAGATTGAACTTCCTTGGTCCAATTAATTCAACTCCTTTTCTTCATAAGCAAAATGGAATAAAGAAATGACTATGTGCTCAATTATTTTCAAGAACAAAGATTTAAATCAAAATGCCCACAAAACTCTGTCTGACATAATAGAAATTTTAAAAAAAATTCTCAAAACCATCCTCAATCACAAATTTTAGAGTCATAGAGAATTCAATCATACTCAAATACATGCTTGGTAAGAGAATCCAACAACTCAAGAAGACAAAATAACTTTAGGAGTTTACACCCCCAAACTTAAACTAAACAATGTCCTCATTGTTATTCAAAAGTGAGAAAAATTGAAGAAATGAAAGAAACTTCCCTGGTTTCATGGTGCATCAATTATAGTTTGTAATTTTTTAGCTCTTTATTCATGCTAAACAAACTTGCATCAAAATCCAAATTATTCAAATAAATAAATAAAAATAGAAAAAAAAAAAAAATACTATGGGTTGCCTCCCATAAGCGCTTATTTTAAAGTCTACAGCTAGACTTTTCAATCTTCATCAATTAGGATCTCCAAGAAGAATAAATGCACATTTCCTCTCCATTTGATCTCCATAATAGTGCTTCAATCTTTGACCATTAACTCTGAATATATTCCCTATCTTGTCCTTCAAGTCTATTGCTCCAAAAGAGGAAACTTTGTTAATTGTATAAGGACCTGTCCATCTTGATTTTAACTCACTCGGGAAGAGTTTGAGTCGTGAATTAAAGAGCAAAACCTACTGTCTTAGAGCAAACTCACGCCTAAGGATCTGCTTGTCATGCCACTTCTTCATTTGTTTTTTGTAGATCTTTGCATTTTCATAAGCATCATTCTGGAATTCATCCATCTCATTCAATTGAAGAAGTCATTTTTCCCCTGCTGCCTTCATTTCAAAATTAAACTTTTTTACAGCCCAATAAGCTCTATGTTCCAACTCCACAGGAAGAGGACATGCCTTTCCAAACACTAATCGATAAGGAGACATCCCGATAGGTGTTTTAAAGGCTATACAGTATGCCCACAAAGCATCATCATGCTTCTTGGCCCAATCCTTTCTATTGGTGTTGACCGTCTTCTCAATGATGTTCTTGATTTATCGATTTGAAATTTTAGCTTGGCCATTAGTTTGAGGATGGTAGGCAAGTGTTATCTTGTGCTTCACACCATATTTAGAAAGAAGATTATCAAACAACTTGTTGCAAAAGTGGGTCCCTTCATCACTAATAATAGCTCGTGGAGTGCCAAATCTTGTGAATATATTCTTATGCAGAAATTTGAGCACTACATTTGATTCATTCCCAATTGGTGTCTCAGTTGATTCATGTCCTCTCAATGGTCCCTGACAGTGGTGCCATTTGATACGTGTCCAGCTGGTGTCCCTTGATTGTGGTCCTCAAAAGGGAGTAATCAACAAAATTTATAACCTATTACACCATGTACTAGGATAGCCTTAGCTAGCATAGCATAGTGGCTTTAGGGTCGTTCACTGGGATGGGTTTTCACTTCACAATTGATATTAATTCAAAGATGAATTGGTGTTTTTTCATTTCAAGGTTAGCTTTAAAAGAAAACATAAACTTTGGTTGAAAAAGGCTTGGTTTTAAGCTAACCAAAATAGTAACTGATTTTAATTACAAAGAAAAGTGTTTCTTGGAGTTTAGATCACTAGGCTCAGGTTCCTCATACAAAAAGGAAGTTCCGGTCACTTGTTTCTTTTCCTCGCATTAGAGAATTAACATATAGTTAATTCTCTAACTGGTGTGGTACAGATGCTTCCCTTTAATGGGTTCAAACACTAAATCCCTCTCACTGATGCATCTTGCAATGGCTCATGCCTCTCACCTAGCATTTGCCATTCAAGGTGATCTTTAACCTTGGATTACCCGTCAAAAGCTCGCAAGAGATAACTAATGGATGTCTCCTAAGAGTCCAAAAGCTTACCAAGTGTTGGCTATTCTAGAAAATCCTACCTTCAACTCACCTCCCAAAGGCTCGCAAGAGATAAACTAGTGCATCTCAATGGACGGAGATCACTTGCCTTGCCAAGTGTTGGCCCAGGTGATTTAAAGGCGTTTTAAGTTAACTAAAAAGATAAAAACCATTAACGGGTCACACTTTCTCTTCATTAAAAACTAAAACAACAAAACTTCCAATTTATGCATGAGGAAACTTACCTGGCTTTCTTCACTCCAAGAGACGAAGAGCCTAGCCTCTCATCCTCTGAGGAAAAATCCTCAGAGTTTGATTGGCTAGAAATAAAAAGAACGAGAAAACAAAAATATGAAGGAAAAACAGAGCAAGTGCTCTGTAAAATATATTTCTTCCTTTCACCGATTACATGATGATATATGATGATGTAAAGAAAATTAAAAACTATATATAAGAGGTTATTCACCCTTTGTTCTTACTTAAAGACTAAGGAATCCTATGATAGGTGGGTTACAAAGAGAGTTTGGGGATTTAGACATCAAATATCTAAAGCAAAATATCTCAAAATGTCGGTCGCAAATATCGGGAAGCTTTAGGAGAACACCACAGCCGTGCATGCAAGAGGGCTGTGAAATTTCGCAACAAAAGGACATCATTTTCGCAGCCCAAGGCTGATTTCGCAGTCGTGCAAAATCTTCCTTCAGCTTGGAGTGATCGGCTTCCAATGGCTGTAACTCCTTCATTTCAACTCCGAATCACACACCGTTTAAAGCATTAGATTGTTGACTTCCCGAGCTTCGAAACGACATATAGCATGCATAAATTGAACTCCAAGAAGTGCTCCAAAAGTGGCTGACATGACTGTCATATAGAATGCTTCGTGTTAGATTTCTCTTTGCTTCCCCTCCTTGCATTCCAGATTTGCTTATGGCAAAGGACTTTAAAGCTTCAAAGCTTTGGTTCTTCATGTTTCTGAGCTTTCCATTTTCTTTGCCATGGATTCCAAAGAACTCTCCTCAATCTCAGATTGCTTTGGTGATCAAAAAGCTATCAAAACACCAAAACTTAACACAATTTGATTAGAATTGATTGCAAGGGTCCTTAACATGCCAATTGGGTTAAAAGGTAATAACTACTACTCAAAAGTGTTTAAAAGAGTTAATTACAAGCTATGAAATAGCACTTTTTGAGTAGTAATCACTCCTCCCAACTGACATATTGCTAGTCCCTTAGCAATGAAGGAGAGAAAAATAAAAAGTATTATAATTTACAACATCATGCTGATCAAAAAACAATTTTCAAGTGGCATGATGATCTAACTCTCACATGGAACATTAAAGAAATAAAACTCAAATTTCAACAAGAGTTATCAAATAACTTGTCTAATCACAATTCATAAAGAGAAGGCATTATGCAAATTTAAGCTTTAAAAGAGTTTCCACTCCCAAAGGGTCAAACCTTACTCTTCCACAAAAATCTAAGTGTTATTTATTAGCTTCCGAATATAGTATGTTGAACTAATCTCTCCCCCCAACCTAGTTTTTTTTTTCAAAGCTTAGCAAACTGATCAACCTCCAATAGGCTAAGAACACACCTCTTTTTTCACAATTTTTTTTTTCATTGTAGGAGTACAAGGCTTAAAGGTATTCTTTTCTAAATTGTCCATGTAACGGGGGTCCATCGATGACTCCCAACCAATAAAGGTTTAGGGCATCAAGCTTTAAGGATCTTTCAACCACTAACTCCTCGGATTTTACCCCGGACTTTTGAGAATGAATTTTAATACCCAAGCACCTACAGTATGTTAAACTCCACCTATTCACCCTTGTAACGAGCATTGAGGTCGGTGACTCCCAACCAATGAAGGCTTAGGGCACCAGGTTTTAAAGATTTTCACCATATACCCCTCAGACCTTGCTCGGGTTTCAAGGCAAGCAAACATTTTTCTTTCTTTCTTTCTTTCTTTTTTTCAAAGACTCATTGGCCTTTTACAATGTGTCCCAACACTATTAAAATGAGGTCAAAGGTACCAAGTCTAAAATTTTCCTAAGTCAAGAGGGAAATAGTTTTTCATCTTATAATCGAAACCTAGTGTGCACAGTGTGTGGATAGCTTAAAGTGGAAGAATTGAGGTTGAATTCAATAGAAGTTTCAACAATTCATCAACTTTAGTAAGCATAATACAAACTCTAAGTCAAGTAAAAAACAAAAATTCAATTTCTCCCTTTTCATTTTTGAAAATTTTTCCTTAATAACCATGGAGAGTAGAATAAAAACTTTAAAAAAATTTAAAATTAAGCAAAAAGCAACTAAATTACCAAAATAACTTAGCATTAATAACAAAACTTCCTTCCTCAACTCTCCCCCCAACCAAGCTGAACATTGTCCTCAATGTGACAAAAGCGATTGAAAAATAGAGAGGAAGTTGTACCTCCTTAGTGACATGGAGTCTAAGTCATATTGGAGAAACCACATGTTTCAAAAAAAACAAAAGAGTTAGTGAGTAGAGGAAATAGAAAAATGCCAAGTTTAAACAAAAAATGATGTCCATATATGATGTATCATCAGTAATACATCCAATCCTAGAATATAAAACATCAAAACATGGAATTATTTATACTAATATAATATGTAAATACAAAAAAGTAAAGAGATGATCAAGTAATGGTAGGGTCCTGTGGAGGTGATGCATTTGTGGTGGCCTTCTAAGTGGGTTGGATCAAGACTTTGCCTTCTGCTATGGTAGTCTCCTTAGGTGTCATAGTCTTATCAGTTGGAGCTATGGGCTTTGATGGCTTAAGGAGGTCAGAAATGGAGTGAGAGGCTTCATATGTGTGATCTCAGTGAAAGGGCTCTCCTCTTTAGATGCATGGTTGCGTGGCTCTCTTGGGATTTTTGCAACTTCCCTTGGCTTAGCTAGGTGTTTTCGCAAACCTCTCTTCATTTTGCAAGTCATTTTTATAGCCTGGAGGTCATTTCATATCTTGGAGATCATCTTGCAGCCAAAGGGAAAAAAGAAAAACATTTTCCGCAGCCCAAGGGGACTTTCACAAGGGGTAGCTATGGGGCTGCAAAAACATTTCGCAGCCAAATGGGAATTTCGCAGCCCATTTTGATGTCTGGAGCATTTTCGTAGCCATTTTGAAGCTTGGAAGCCATTTTTGCAGTGGGGAGAGGATTTCGCGGAGGAGGGGGATTTTCGCAGCCCATTTCAAAGGTTGGAAATCATTTTGCATCCATTTTGAAGCTTGGAGATCATTTTGTAGCCATTTCGAAGCCAAAGGGAAAAAAAAAACATAAAAAAGAAGATCGCATCCCATTTTTGAAGCTTGGAGATCGTTTCCACAGCAGGGGGTGGATTTTGTAGAGGAGGGTGATTTTTTCAGCTGCGAAATGGACGTACAGCGCTGCGAAGTGGTACTCGTGTGCCAAAGGGTGGTTTCGCAGCTACGAAACACCCTTCCAAATGGCGTCTCGGCTGCGAAATTCCCGCTCAGCTTTCCGCGTTCGTCTTCAAACGGCCATAACTTTTTCGTTTCAACTCCAAATCGCGCACTGTTTGAAGCTCTGGACTCCTGACTTCCTAAGATTCGAAACAACATATGGTATGCATAATTTGAGCTCCATAAAGTGCTCCAAAAACGTGTCCAACAGTAGAAAAATGGGGTGCGGCTGCAACATTTTCGTTCAGCTTTTCACAGTCGTCTTCAAACGGCCATAACATCTTCGTTTCAACTCCAATTGGTACACCGTTTGAAGCATTGGACTCCTGACTTCTTGAGCTTCGAAACGAGATATAGTATACATAATTTGAGCTCTAAGAAGTGCTCCAAAATGTGTCCAACAGGGGTACGACTGCAACATTTCCGTTCATGGTGTGCGCGCTCGTCTTCAAACGGCTATAACTTCTTCGTTTCAACTCCAAATCGAGCACCGTTTGAAGCATTGGACTCCTGACTTCCCAAGATTTGAAACAAGATATGGTATACATGAAATGAACTTTGGGAAGTGATCGAAATGTGTCCAACAGGTGCCAAAATGGGGGTGTATCTGTGACTTTTCCATTCATGGTGTGCGCGCTGAAGGATTTTAAGGCATGGAGATTTCGCAACCATTTCGCAACTGCGAAACGAGTGTACGAGGCTGAGAAATGGCACTCGTGTGCCAAAGGGTGGTTTTGCAGCTGCAAAACACCCTTCGAAATGGCGCTTCGGCTGCAAAACGGAGGATCTCAAAGTGTGGAAAGCTCGCAACCATTTCGCAGCTGCAAAATGGGTGTACTTGGCTGCGAAATGGCACTCGTGTGCCATGGGGTCTCTTCGCAGCTGTGAAAATTTTCGCAGAGGAGGATGGGCGGCTGCGAAACCATTTCGCAGCGGGAAGCCATTTTCGCAACGGCTCACTTTTGCTGCGAAATTTGATAGCCCATGCTCTCTCCTTGCTTTTTGAACTCCTCTTAATTCCCAACTTCCTTCTTTCTCCTTTTTTGACATTCCTCTTGATTTTGATCATCCAAAAACCTATATTACATCAAAACAAATTAGAATTAAAGCATTGAAATCAAAATTAAAACAAGTAATAAACAAATCAAAAGATATGGACTAGCTAGTCTTTTAGAAAGACTAAGTCCATCAAAAAATTTGATCCTGATTTAGCTTGCACGGATCCCATATGAAGTTTGCATCTCTCACTTGAGATTTTCTCTGTATGATTTTGACATACAAAGCTTGGAGAAAAAGTGAAGGCATGTGTTTCATCATTTCTTCCTTGATGACTATCCTCTGTGGTTCTCCTTTTACATTAACTTCATAGCCATCTTTCTCTGTACTTTTCCCCTTTCTTTTTCCTTTGATTTCCTCCCTCTTTTCTTTCTCTGTTTCACTCTCTACTTTATGCTCTAGCTTGGATGTGGGCAGATCAACCTCTTTACCACTCCTTAGAGTGATCACTTCTTTGACTTCCCTTTTCGGTGAAGATTCTCCTTCCTTAGCCTTAATTTCATGGATACCATTTTGATTTTGATGAGGTTGAGAAGGAAAGTTTCCTTTTTCTTGCACTTTGTTGAGGTTGGCAAACCTTGAGATTGAATATTGGAGATTATCTATCTTCTGAGATAGATCACTTTGCACTCCATCCATCTTTTTGTTCAATGAACTCTCTACACTGTCAATTCTTTGAGTGAGCTGAGCATTGATGGATTTTTTAGCTCTAAAAAAGTCTCCCATGACCTTGCTAAGATTCACCATAGCTTGTTCAAGGTTCGAGGGTTGCGGAAGTGCTTGAACATGTTGCTTGTACTGAGGCGGCTGTGGTTTCCAAGAGAAATTTGGATGGTCCCTCCAATTGGAATTGTAGGTGTTGCAATCACCAAACATTTCCCTCACCGTTGGAATGGTAGGACACTTTTCCACCAAGTGCTCATAAGATAGACAAATGGCACAAAGCATAGCTTGTAATGGTGTCTGAGATATGGCTTGCACTTCTTGCATCTTCTTCATTTCGAGCTCTTCCAATCTCCTTGCCATAGCTACAATCTTTGCTTTCATGTCTATGCCGTCATTCAAAATATACATCTCACACTTAGCATTTGGTTCATCCCATCCTCTTGAAACTTCAGCCACATAACTTATGAAGTTTATGGCTTCCTCTGCTATCTCGTATTCAATATGACATGCATAACTAGCAATTTGTGAATTAAAAACAGAGAAAAAAGAAACAAAAGAAAAACAATTCTAAGAAAAAATTAAGGTAAACTAAAAACTAAATAAAAGGTATACTAAAACATGAACAAAGGAAAATAAACAAATAAAAAGAGTTAGTAAAAGGAAAAGAAAAGTCACCAAACTTGTGATGAAGATCACAAGTACTCTGAAAAGGTCATATCACTGTAAAGTGGCACCATCCCCAGCACAGTGTCATTTGATTCGTTCCCAATTGGTGTCTTAGCTGATCATGTCCTCTCAATGGTCCTGACAGTGTGCCATTTGATACGTGTCCAGCTGGTGTCCCTTGATTGTGGTCCTCAGAAGGAGTAATAACAAAATTTATAACCTATTACACCATGTACTAGGATAGCCTTAGCTAGCATAGCATAGTGGCTCTAGGGTCGTTCACTGGGATGAGTTTTCACTTCACAATTGATATGAATTGGTGCTTTTTCATTTCAAGGTTAGCTTTAAAAGAAAACATAAACTTTGGTTGAAAAAGGCTTGGTTTTAAGCTAACCAAAATAGTAATTGATTTTAATTACAAAGAAAAGTGTTTCTTGGAGTTTAGATCACTAGGCTCAGGTTCCTCATACAAAAAGGAAGTTCTGGTCACTTGTTTCTTTTCCTCGCATTAGAGAATTAACATATAGTTAATTCTCTAACCGGTGTGGTACAGATGCTTCCCTTTAATGGGTTCAAACACTAAATCCCTCTCACTGATGCATCTTGAAATGGCTCATGCCTCTCACCTAGCATTTTCCATTCAAGTTGATCTTTAACCTTGGATTACCCGTCAAAAGCTCGCAAGAGATAACTAACGGATGTCTCCTAAAAGTCCAAAAGCTTACCAAGTGTTGGCTATTTTAGAAAATCCTACCTTCAACCCACCTCCCAAAGGCTTGCAAGAGATAAACTAGTGCATCTCAATGGACGGAGATCACTTGCCTTACCAAGTGTTGGCCCAGGTGATTTAAAGGCGTTTTAAGTTAACTAAAAAGATAAAAACCATTAATGGGTCACACTTTCTCTTCATTAAAAACTAAAACAACAAAACTTCCAATTTATGCATGAGGAAACTTATCTCGCTTTCTTCACTCCAAGAGACGAAGAGCCCAGCCTCTCATCCTCTGAGGAAAAATCCTCAGAGTTTGATTGACTAGAAATAAAAAGAACGAGAAAACAAAAATATGAAGGAAAAACAGAGCAAGTGCTCTGTAAAATATATTTCTTCCTTTCACCGATTACATGATGATATATGATGATGTAAAGAAAATTACAAACTATATATAAGAGGTTATTCACCCTTTGTTCTTACTTAAAGACTAAGGAATCCTATGATAGGTGGTGGGTTACAAGGAGAGTTTGGGGATTTAGACATCAAATATCTAAAGCAAAATATCTCAAAATTTCGGTCGCAAATATCGGGAAGCTTTAGGAGAACACCACAGCCGTGCGTGCAAGAGGGCTGCGAAATTTCGCAGCAAAAGGACATCATTTTCGCAACCCAAGGCTGATTTTGCAGCCGTGCAAAATCTTCCTTCAACTTGGAGTGATCGGCTTCCAATGGCTGTAACTCCTTCATTTCAACTCCGAATCGCACACCGTTTGAAGCATTGGATTGTTGACTTCCCGAGCTTCGAAACGACATATAGAATGCATAAATTGAACTCCAGGAAGTACTCCAAAAGTGGCTGATATGACTGTCATCTAGAATGCTTCATGTTAGATTTCTCTTTGCTTCCCCTCCTTGCATTCCGGATTTGCTTATGGAAAAGGACTTTAAAGCTTCAAAGCTTTGGTTCTTCATGTTTATGAGCTTTCCATTTGCTTTGCCATGGATTCCAAAGAACTCTCCTCAATCTCAGATTTCTTTGGTGATCAAAAAGCTATCAAAACACCAAAACTTAACACAATTTGATTAGAATTGATTGCAAGGGTCCTTAACATGCCAATTGGGTTAAAAGGTAATAACTACTACTCAAAAGTGTTTAAAAGAGTTAATTACAAGCTATGAAATAGCACTTTTTGAGTAGTAATCAACATTTGCATCATTTGTTGTTGTAGCAATTGCTTCCACCCATTTTGACACATAATCAACTACTAACAAGATATAAACAAATCCAAAAGAAGGAGGAAAAGACCACATAAAATCTATTCCCCAAACATCAAATAACTCAACCTCTAAGATATTTTTCAATGGTAACTTCTGAAACCTTGAAATATTTCCCATACGTTGGCATAGGTCACAAGTTTTCACTAAAGTATAACTATC
>NW_023269765.1:0-17500 GCF_004353265.1 Vitis riparia | reverse complement strand
TTTGATTCTACCTTAAATTCAATGAATGTATCCAAGGCATTATATTTCCTATCTACATATCCAAGCCCAGAGTATTTATTAGTAAAATAATCAAATACCCACACTTCATGCATAAACACAAAAAGTTTCATACACGTTTGTATGCACTAACTCCAAACATTTCTTGTTCCATGTTTTTTAGAAATAAAGGGGCCTCTTCATCATTTTACCATTTATACAGGATTTGTAGATGGAAAGATCTTCTGGAATAAAAGTGTCTAGACTTGACAAATCTTTGGATCTTGTTTAGATTAATATAACGTAGGCATTAGAAACAAAATGTTTGATTAATGCTAGGTTTATACTTGAGATCTAGTCGTTCTCAAGACTTGGCAACAAGATAATGGCGTCAATATAATAAAGTAATACCTCCTACTAACTTGCACAACTAACCTTGCAAATGAAGCCAAGGTAGGTACATTCTCATCATATATCCTTCTCATTTGTTGAAAATCCTATAAAATATTACATATAGTGAGCCTGGAATCTATCTACAATAGTTAGTGAAATCTACCACTATTTATTCAACAATGAAAATATGATATGTACTTTCCATTTCCATTAGGTAAATCGGACATTCCTTTTTCATTATCCCAAAGGGTTACGAAGGAATCACTATGCTTGAGTTTGTTCTCTTATTCCTTTTCTTGAACTTTCTTTATTTGGTGTTGTTTTTCTTCTTCTTGGTAGAGAACCTGAAGAATCCTTAACTTCCATATGAACACCCTTCTACTCTTTGAGAATCTTTTTACCGATCCCAAAGGAATCTAGTAAGATCTCTAAGATAACATGAATCCTGGTGTTCATAATAGTCTTAAAGGCAACTTGTCTAATTAACTTGCCCTTATCACCAAATAATCCTTAAAACTTTAAAGAAAATATCATAGACCACGATAATAGACATGTGTCTATTTTGCAACACTCAATCCAAAGACCCAAGTATTAGGCATTTGGCCTTCTGATCCATCTTATTTCACCTTTGATATACTTTTCTTTCTTTTTGTCAGGTTTATTAAAAGGAAATAACAAAATCTACCTAAATTAGCTTCTATGCAATTAATACTATATCTAGAAGAACAACACTAAATAAGGAAAGTTCAAGAGAATGAATAAGAGAGCAAACTCAGGGGCAAGTGATTTCTTTGTAACCTTTTAGGACACTAGAAAAGAAATGTCCAATTTACCTAAAGCAAAAAAGAAAGTATACATCATTTTCTCATTGTTGAGTATTTAATGGTGGATTTCACCATTCATGGTAGATAGATTCCAAGCCCACTATTTGTAAGTTCTTATAGGATATTCAAAAAATGAGAAGGTTAAATGATAAGATTATTCTTACCTTTGCTTCAAATGCAAGATTAGTTATGCAGGTTAATGGGAGGTAATATCTTCTTCTTTTATATGTATTCCATTATCACTTTGCTAAGTGATGAGAATAGTCAGATCTTAAGATTGAACCTAGCACTAATTAAACATTTGATATCTAGACCTAGGTCATGTTCATCTAAATAGGATCCAAAAATTGGTAAAGTCTAGACTCTTTGATTCCAAAAGATATTCCAATCTACAAATCCCATATAAATGGTAAAATGACTAAGAGGACTAGAGCCAAGGAATGTTTAAAGTTAGTGCATAATGACATGTATAGAACTTTTAGTGTCCATGCATGGGGAGGGTATGGGTATTTCATCACTTTTAGTGATGATTACTCTAGGTTTGGATATGTACATAGAAAATCTGATGCCTTGGAGACATTCATTGAATTTAAGGTGGGATCGGATAACCTATTGGGTATACATATCAAGTCACTTCGATTAGATCAAGGTGATATGTCTAGTAAGTTTGATTCTTTCCATTAGAGCATGTGATTATTTCCCAGTTATGTGCATTAGGGTCTCTATTGCAAAATGGAAAAGTGGAAAGAAGATATCAAACTTGGATGGACATCGTGAGATCGTGGATAAATTTCTCATATTTTCCCAGATTCTTTTGGGGATGTCTTATAGACTATTTAATACCTCTTCTTCTTAAGAGGTATATTAGTTTATATGATATCTAAGAGTATTTTTAGGTTATCACCTTTATAGTTAGGATCATCAGAAGATATTTGTTGACACAAATGTTAGATTTTTTATGAAGACTATATGATAAGGAAAAAGACAAAGAGTGATACAGATTTTAGGATATATTAGAAGATAGTTCCACATTGCATAGGATACTATGGATCCAAAGGGTAAGACATACCATTCCTATGATTTCTAATACACTCATACCTCATCATAGTGGGAGGTTTATATCTCATAGATTATGATGAAGTGATAAGCAATGTCTATGCACTTAAGGCAAGGAGCTATGAAAAAGTAGTTAGAATCTTGGTATTCTAACATAGTTTAGGTTCCTATAGAAACACTTAAAGGGATAAAACCTATAGGTGTAAGTTGGTCTACAAGAGAAACATAGGAATAGACTGAAAACTTGAGTTTTATGTGGCTAAGATTATAACTAAATGTTATAGTTTGAAACTTTGTTTCAACTATGGAAAACCTTTTCAATAGTGGTCATACTTAAATCCCTCGGATTACTCCTATCTATTACAATGTGTCTCATTTGTGAGATATAGCAACTAAACATTTTCATAGCAAAGGGCTTTGTGTGTACAAGAAGGCTCTAAGATCTTATAGGTAAATTACAATCTACTCATTGGATATGATGTAGGGATATTCTCCTCAGTCAAGATCTAGTAGTCTACTCAATTCTAGATGAAAATCTAGAGGAAGGAGTAATATATTCTTGGGGTTAAGGTCCTTTAAGACTGTAAGAATAGGAAAATTTTGTCGTAGCATTTGGTCAAGTACATGATGCAAAACTCTAAGAAGGGTTTGTAACTCCTTAGATTTGGAATTGTCTTTCTTAGAATCAATGTCCTTGGACATCCGTGGAGAAATATCGCATTAAGAAAATTTTAGATCCTTGGACATCTTTGGGGACCCTTGAGAAGTAATCATTCCCTACCTCGGAATAGACTTTGGAACCCTAGGTACATTCTTAAAAAAATTTGGTACATCCAATCATTAGGTTACTGGGACCCCTATATTCTTTCCCATGGTTCATTTGATCCTTTGGGAACCCTTGAGAAATGATTGGAGGTTGTTCCCCACCCCGGAATAGACTTTGAAACCCTAGGTACATCCTTAACAAAATTTGGTACATCTAATCCTTAGGCTACTAGGACCCTTATTTCCCTTCCCATAATCCATTTGTTTCATTAGGGACCCATGGGAAGGGATTAGAGGTAAAGCCCTACCCTGAAATAGACTTCAGAACCCAAAGTACAGTCTTAAGAAAATTTGGTACCTAGTGTTCCAAAGTTCATTTTGGGGTGGGGAACGACCTCCAATCACTTCTATAGGGTCCCCAAATGAACAAATGGACCATGGGAAAGGAGATACGGGTCCCCATAGTCCGAGAATTGGATGTAACAAATTTTCTTAAGGATGTACCAAATTTTCTTAAAAATGTACCAAATTTTCTTAAGAATGTATATAGGGTTACAAAGTTTGTTTCAAGGTGGATAATGACATCCAATCACTTTTTGAGGGTCCCTAAATGAACAAATGGACAATGGGAAATGAGATAGAGGTCTTGGTAGGCTAAGGATTGGATGTGCCAAATTTTCTTAAGGATGTATCTAGGGTTTCAATGTCAAAATCTAATCACTTTCCAAGGGTTCTCAAAGGAACAAATGAACCATGGGAAGGGAAATAGAGGTTATGGTAGCCCGATGATTGGATGTACCAAATTTTTTGTTGGATGTATCTGGGTTCCAATGTTTGTTCCAAGGTAGGGAACGACATCTATTCACTTCCCAAAGTTTCCCAAAGGAACAAATGAACTATGGAAAGGGAGATAGGGGTCTCGGTAGTCCGAGGATTCAATGCACCAAATTTTCTATTGGATGTTTCAGGTTACAATGTTCATCTCGGGTGGCAAAACGACATCTAATCACTTCCTAAGGGTTCCCAAAGAAACAAATGGACCATGGGAATGAAGATAGGAGTCCCAGTAGCTCGAGGATTGGATGTACCAAATTTTCTTAAAGATGTACTTAGGGTTCCAAAGTCTATTCCGAGGTAGAAAACAACCTCGAATAACCTCTCAAGGGTCCCTAAAGGATCAAATGGACCATGGGAAGAAATATAGGGGTCTCAGTAGCTCGATGATTAGATGTACCAAAATTTCTTAACAATGCACCAAATTTTCTTGAAGATGTACCTAGGGTTCCAATGTCTGTTCTGAGGTGGGGAACGACATCCAATCAATTTCCAAGGGTTTCCAAATGAACAAATGGACCATGGGAAGGGAGATAAGGATCCTAGTAGGCCGAGGGTTGGATGTTCCAAAATTTCTTAAGGATGTACCTAGGGTTCTAAAGTCTATTCCGGGTTAGGAAACAACCTTCAACCATTTCTCAAGGCTTCCCAAAGGATCAAATGGACAATGGGAGGGATTAAGGGTCCCGGTAGCTCGATGATTGGATGTACCAAATTTTCTATTGGATGTACTAAATTTTCTAAATGATGTACCTAGAGTTCCAATGTCCATTCTAGGATGGGGAACGACCTCTAATAACTTTCCTAGGGTTCCCAAATGAGCAAATGGACCATGAAAAAGGAGATAGGGGTTCTGGTAGCCCAAGAATTGGATGTACCAAATTTAGCTTGACGAAGTACCTAGGGTTCCAAAGTTTATTTTGAGGTGGGGAACAACCTTCAATCACTTCTCAAGGGTCCCTAAAGAATCAAATGGAGCATGGGAAAGGATATATGGGTCTCGATAGCACGATGATTGGATGTACCAAATTTTCTTAAGAATGTACCAAATTTTCTTAAGGATGTACCTAGGGTTCCAATGTCAGATTTAGGGTGGGGAACAACATCCAATCATTTCCTAAGGGTTTCTAAAAAAACAAATTAGGTTAATCCAACCTAAGGTAATCACCCTAGAAGGGGGAGAGATGGGAAGGAGAATGGGGAGAAAGGGAGAATAGGGTGATGGTCTGTTTTTACAAATTTAAATTATATGAATGTAAGAGATGATTATATGCAAATATATAATAAAACAATATAAAGACAATTGCATATAAAGTAAAAGAGTATGGAAGAGAGAATGCAAACACAAGATTTTTATAGTGGTTCGGCACAATCCGGCTTATGTCTACCATCCTCTAATTTCAATTCCAAGCTTTAGGTTCCACTATTTCAAGGCTTCCAAACTAAGCTTTCAAGCAATAAAATTGGATTCTGGTTTCAATCCACCTTCTTGGACTTTTGGCTCTAAGCACCCTTTACAATCCTCAAGAGATATCTCACTCTTGAACAACCCCTCAAGTGATACCCCACACTTGAGAATCCCCAAGTGATACCTCACACTAAAATTCTTCCTCTCAAAGATTTACAAATAATTTCAAAAAATTCTAGTACAAAATTTTACGCTCAAATGATACAAGATAACTAAGATTGAATGGTGCAGTAATGTGTAGACCCCTCATTTTGCCCATGACACATATAGGTTACTACTATCTAAGTAAATCATTGTAATTCATCGACTTGTAGTCTCTGATTCTTCGTCAGGAGCTTCTTAGAGGATAAATTATAGAACTTTTGATGTAATCGCATAAACTTGTTTTTCTAATTGTTTGAACTTACCATTAATCATAATTTGAAACAAAATTATTAAATCCTCATTTTAAAATATAAAGTAAAATAAATTGCTTCTTTGAATAATAAACACTCCAAAATATTTAGTCATTTATTTATTCTTATTAATAATTCATGACCTGAAATAATTTTTTTCTTTTTAACATCTCATGGATCACAAATTAAAATAAAAATAAAAATAAGATTAAAGTTTATTGTAAATATCCAATTCATGCTTTAAAAAATATATTGAAACGGGTAATTTCTTTTAATAATAATCATACTAAAACAATATTTTCTTTAATATCCCATGAATCATAAATTGAAATAAAAATATTCAAGACATTGCAATTATTAAAACACACACCTGAAAACATGAAATGAATTAGCTTTTTCAATTAATAAAAAATATACAACTTATATACTTCTGAAAAATACTTTTTTGATATTTATATGATTAAAATGCACTCTTTCATAATTCAGAAATATTATAACCGGTCACCATGGCAACCTACCAACTACCAACTATGCATTTAAACCTCCTAATCTATACTAACCCATAAAACCTAACTCCTTGTAGCCATTAACCCAACCATAACCAGCCGTCCTTTCACACATGCTACAACTCACTTCTCGGTTGCCCAAAAATACACTAGAACCCATGCACAAACCACCAGCCATATACCCATTTTCTTTCATCCATCAACCACCTTCCCATCTACGCCCATCGACCTCATCTCTGCCACTCACACACATTTCCTGTCACGCCCCAAATTCTGGGTAATCTAGAACTTGACTCATGACCCCATTTCAAAGGTTTAACCTTAAGGGTTACTTCTATCCATGCTGACAATCAATCAAAACACCCTGAATTTTTTTTTTCTTTTTCAATAAAGCGTCTAATCCTAAATAAATTTATTAAGCTAAGACTTACTGTAACATATTATTTTATTTTATTTTTATTTTTTAAAACCAACCATCACACTATCTCCTAATTACAATTATAATAAAATCACTAGTCATCTTCTTACCCAAAAGCTCAAATATTTACAATAATCTCTAAGTCAAAAAGAATATTTCCAAAAATGTTTTACAACCTAACAAAATATAATTTAACATACAAAAGCCCATATAACTCAAATGACACATGTAAAAAGGGTAATATAAATTTAAAAACATCTATTACTATGGTTCTTTTGCTTTCTGGAACACTTCCTAAACTTCTTATGGTCCATCTGAAACTATATTTACTTCTAAAAATTTTAGAAAATAAAGGGATGAGCATTTCCACGTAGCTCAGTAGGGTGTGTTACACCCAAATAGGTTATAAATTCTAGATCAATAACACAACCATATGCCAAAATATAATGTTACATTTACAATATACACACTAAAAGAAACTCCAACCATACAAATTTAAAACAATCAAAATTATCATTTTCTTTATTCCATCATGCGTTTAATATATTGACAATTTAAAATTTACAGAATAAACAAGTCATTTTAGTCTTGAGTAATATATTCAAATATACACTTAATAAATAATACAAATCATTCTTCCAAATGCAACCATGATGCAAATGGTTACACGCAATCACACAATGCATTGTCGTTCTCGGGCTTTCATCGAAGGATACGTGTCCCTACCCAAATACACTCCCCATTCGGAGTCTTCCCGGGGTAAACTTTTGGGTTTTTCACCTCAGTGATCTCACTTCCTTCTTAATTCACCCTCTCTGGGGTCATTTCATTTAAAAAAAAAAAAAAATTCTTTTCTTTTCATTTTTGCCCTCTTCAGGGTCTTTTCATTCTTATTTCCATTTCACACAACCATTTCTTTAATCATTCTTTTTCTTCACACAACCATGATGCATATAAAGTGCAATCATATCATATTTCAACATCTATAATTTTCCAAGACATAATTCTATTTACTCCCATTATGTCTCATAATTTCCAATAATCCACACAACGATTTTTCTTCACTTTAATCACCACAAATATAAAAGAAAATTCATAATTAATTGTATAGCATCAACACATAGTTTCAAACCTTAGCCACATAAATTCTATTTTCTTTTTCCTGACATACTTAATAATTTCCAACAACCAACATAACCATTTTTTTTCTTCAATTAAATAACTAGACATATCCAAGAAAATCCCCACTAATACAAATATCAACAAAAACACAATTTATGTCTTAATTTATTTATCTCCAATAATCTCAATAATATTAACACCCAATACAACAATTTTCCACAATTACACCACCACAACATTTGGGAAATATTTTTCCAAATATTAACAAAAATCCAATTTATATCATCAATTTATTTATTTCTAATAATATTAATAATTTTAAAACAATCATTTTAAATATATTTCAATACTCAAGATTTTCAAACAAATAATTTCCATTATTTTCAACACTAATATATCACCAATAAATTTATATAATTTCTAACATAACAACAATCATTAAAATATATTAACCAATATTCCAATAAAAAGAATTTTCACAACCACAACAATCCGGTAAATCTTATCACGGGAACAACAATTAAATACCAACAATTATAATATTTTTATCTTGCATTAAACTTTCATTCACTTCCTATTTAACATTTTCTAAGTAAAACCAAATCATTTTACACGGTTAGGGTTTCCAAAAACAACCTAAATGAAAACTATATGAGGATCTACCATAACCCAACAACTCACCTATTTCCATGGAGTTGTTTGAAAGTAAATAAAAGCAAAACAAAAAGCCCAAAAAAGTTGAGAGAGAAATTTAGGAAAAGCACATCCCTATCTATACAATAAAATCCAACTGTGGGATCGAAAATCCGACTCCATAGAAGTGTTCACCACGTTGATGACTATCACCGTCTAAAATTTCGTCATGATTGGAGGTCGTTTCACCATCAAACCAACGGAAACACGCGATGGAGAACCTCTCTGCATCTCCCCTATGTTGCCTCCCCTATTCCTTTCTTTCTTTTCCTTTTCTTTTGCCTCCTGACGCAGCAACCCACTTTATATATATATTAAACAATTTTGAAAATGCCACACACGTCCTTTCTCTTAATAAATTGAAACCGTTATTCTTAAATTCACCTTCCCTAATTATGAATTATACCCAACTTATGATTTTCCACCTCACGAAAAATATTACTGTATTCATAATTTAATTTACTACAAGCCTGCTCTTCAAAAAGCATAATTTGACTATAATTACCTAAAGCATTTTTACTCTGAAATTCACTTAAAACATGATATAATTAACTATAAACAAAATTCAATTTCATACAAATATTAAATACATAAAATAATTTCATGCAAATATTAAAATAATATTAATTACAAATATTAAAACAATTCCATGGAGTTGTTTGAAAGTAAATAAAAGCAAAACGAAAAGCCCAAAAAAAGTCGAGAGAGAAATTTAGAAAAAGCACATCCCTACCTATACAATAAAATCCAACCGTGTGATCGAAAATCCGACTCCATAGAAGTGTTCACCACATTGATGACTATCACCGTCTAAAATTTCGTCATGATTGGAGGTCGTTTCACCTTCGAACCAACGGAAACACGGATTGAAGAACCTCTCTGCATCTCCCCTATGCTGCCTCCCCTATTCCTTTCTTTCTTTTCCTTTTCTTTTGCCTCCTGATGCAGCAACCCACTTTATATATATATATATATATATATTAAACAATTTTGAAAATGCCACGCACATCCTTTCTCTTAATAAATGAAAACCATTATTCTTAAATTCACCTTCCCTAATTATGAATTATACCCAACTTATGATTTTCCACCTCACAAAAAATACTACTGTATTCATAATTTAATTTACTACAAACCTGCTCTTCAAAAAGTATAATTTGACTATAATTACCTAAAGCATTTTTACTCTGAAATTCACTTAAAACATGATATAATTAACTATAAACAAAATTCAATTTCATACAAATATTAAATACATAAAATAATTTCATGCAAATATTAAAATAATATTAAATACAAATATTAAAACAATTCCATTGAGTTGTTTGAAAGTAAATAAAAGCAAAACGAAAAGCCCAAAAAAAGTCGAGAGAGAAATTTAGGAAAAACACATCCCTACCTATACAATAAAATCCAACCGTGGGAATAAAAATCCGACTCCATAGAAGTGTTCACCACGTTGATGACTATCACCGTCTAAAATTTCGTCATGATTGGAGTTCGTTTCACCATCGAACCAACGGAAACACGTGATGGAGAACCTCTCTGCATCTCCCCTATGCTGCCTCCCTTATTCCTTTCTTTCTTTTCCTTTTCTTTTGCCTCCCGACGCAGCAACCCACTTTATATATATATATATATATATATTAAACAATTTTGAAAATGCCATGCACGTCCTTTCTCTTAATAAATTAAAACCATTATTCTTAAATTCACCTTCCCTAATTATGAATTATACCCAACTTATGATTTTCCACCTCACGAAAAATACTATTGTATTCATAATTTAATTTACTATAAGCCTGCTCTTCAAAAAGTATAATTTGACTATAATTACCTAAAACATTTTTACTTTGAAATCCACTTAAAACATGATATAATTAACTATAAACAAAATTCAATTTCACACAAATATTAAATACATAAAATAATTTTTCAGCAACCAAGAAGTTGAAATTTGTAATAACCCTTAACCCGTTAATTTTACCAATATTTATTTACCAACAAAAATTTAAGTAATATTCTAAAACTTAATTCCATAAATTAATTAGTAATTCAATTTATAAAAATCAATTTCTCAACCCTTTGGTATAACTTTTATTTAATTTACTTCATTTGTCCAATTATTCAATCGCATCAAAATTTCAAAAGTTAAATTCATAAAATTCACATTTAATTAATTTTCCCCTTTTGTATATTTTTTTCGAAATTCACCTATCATAATTTACTCTTAATTTAATTTCAATTCAACTCCGTTTAATGTTTCATAATTCTATAAAGTTTAATTCCAATTATAAAAATTAAATTGATTCGTTATAAAATTAAATTCAATTTCTTTTTAATTATCCATTATAACAATTTGATATAATATAAATTTTTACCAAGTTTTTCTTACTACGATTTTTTTATAATTACCCAATAATAATTAAATTAATTCCCGTAACGTACTTAATATTCAAATTTTCAAAACCTAATCTCAATTATTTGATGGTTAAATTTTTCTCCAAATCTAAATTTAATTTCTGAAATTCTCACTCCTTACATTTGACGTGGCAAAATTTTCAAACTATTGACTTTTGACCAACTTTTCCAAAATCTCTCCCAATTAGATACTAATGCGTGGATCTTCACGACTCTTTTTGACCATTTGACCCACTATTTTATGAAAGACTTTATGCTCCTAGAATCTGACGTATCCTTAAAAACCCGAGTATTACATCTCCACTCCATTCCCACTTCCACCACCACCACTAATGGCCACACTGTCACCACCACCACCACCATCATCCTCACCTCTAAATTGACCAAGACCCATCTCTTTTCCCTTTCTTTTTCTTTCTCCCTTGTTTTATCCCCTCTCCAATGGTCAATTAGCTCACTGACGATCAGATCTCTGAATTCAAAAAGGCCTTCAGTCTCTTCAATAAGGATAGAGATGGTTGTATCACTACCAAGAAGCTTGGAACAGTTATGCATTCACTAGACTATAACCCAAATGAAGCTAAGCCGCAAGACATGATAAATGAGGTTGATGTTGACGACAATAAGACAATTGATTTACTAGAGTTCCTCAACCTAATGGCATGGAAAATGAAAAACAATTACTCAAAAAAGGAGCTTAAGGGAACCTTCCAAGTTTTTGACAAGGACTAGAATGGCTTCATTTATGTTGTTGAACTTCGCCATGTTATGACAAATCTTGGTGAGAAAATGGAAAACGAGGAAGTTGATGAGATGATTCGCAAAGTTGATGTTGATGATGATGGGCATATCAACTATGAGGAGTTCTTCAAAGTCATGATGACCAATATTTTGGGTTGGCAGAACTTCTATACTTACAAGGAGAGTTGGTGATTCAACTCCACATGGACTCATTGAAAATTTGCAACACTTTGCATTCGAAACTGACCGGTTAAAAAGAACTGGAACCCCTGCACGTGAGGGAGCAACATCTTAGGCCATGCAAGGGAGCTAGCCAGTCACGTTTTCTAATTGCCATGCATCCGATGAAGCAATTTTTGAGGACTCTAGAAGAGAATCTTTTCTGTTGCAGGAAGATATAGATCACACCAGAAAGAATAAGGGCGGTCGATCTAGAGACTTCGAAGGAGGAGAGGAGAGAGCTCTTCAAGGATATTGTCACCACCCAAATTCTGGGCGACTTAGGATTTGACCCATGACCCTAGGTCAAAGGTTTGACCCTAAAGGTTCCTCCTAATCCACATTGGTAGTATACCAAAACCCTTTGAATTTTTATTTTTTTTCAAAACATAAATCACACTAGTGCTCTCTCCAACTAACAATCCAATTTATCAATATACCAACCATTACTCAAGAGCAACAAGATATAATAATTATCACGAAAGTTTAGAAATAAGAGTTCACGATTGAGCAAATTAATCAAATTCTCATTACAAACATATAGTTTCAAAGTTTGCTAATACAAGTTCCAAAATAAACCAAAATAACAAATACACTACAATCCACTAGGCTATTCCAAAATCTCCTAGGGCATCCTACAGCCTTCCCTGCCCCATTTCTAGATCCTCAGGAGTCACATATGCATCTAAAAAGACATAAGAAGGAAGGGGTGAGCATTCCACGTTGCTTAATAGGGTGCCTTACAACCAAGGGGTTAATTGGGATTACTAAGTTTCAAGTATATACAAAATAACAATTCCACCATAATTGATCAACCCAAATATTTTAATTTATATAATTATAATAATTCAACAATTTTCAACAATTAAATAAAAATGCATGTAGATATGTGACACACAATCATAAAATGCATTGTCGTTCTCAGGATTTCACTGAAGGATACGCATCCGTACCCAAATATACTCTCCATTCGAAATCTTACCGAGGTAGATTTTTAGGTCTTTCACCCTAGGGATCTCACTCCTTTCTTAATCCACCTCACACGGGCCTTTACTTTTCATTACTATTTTATTATTATTTTTTTTCATTTTATGCATTTTTCATAGTTTTTATTTTTCCTTCACACAACCATGATGCAAATGAAATGCAATGAGGTTAATTATCCTCATTCACAAATATCACAATATCAAATAAAATTCCAACTAGTCCAAATATCATTGAAACTACAATCATACCAAAATTCCATAACTTTCCAACAACCCCAATAATTATAATAATCAAATATAATTATATTCTCCACAATAAAATTACCAAAAAGAACAAAATAAATTTCCAATAATTCAAATCTCAATTGAACATAATATATACCAAAATTGCATAATTTTTCCACAACCCCAATAATTCCAATAATCAAATATAATTATTTTTTCCACAATAAAATTACCAAAAACAACCAAATAAATTTCCAATAATTCAAATCTCAATTGAACATAATATATACCAAAATTCCATAATTTTTCCACAATCCCAATAATCAAATATAATTATTTTCTCTACAATAAAATTACCAAAAACAACCAAATAAATTTCCAATAATTCAAACATCACTAAAGCATAATTTCCACCAACCTTCCATTATTTCTCAACAATCCCAATAATTGCAACAATCAAACACAATTATTTTCCATAATTAAACACTTCCATTATCACACAAAAATCCCAAGGAAAATTCCTAAGGGCCTATTTGGTTGCTGTTTTTGAAAACTGTTCTGGAAAACAGTTTTTGAGAACCGTTTTTAAGAATAGTTTTTAGTGTTTTCAAAAAAAAAAAAAAAAATTGTGTTTGGGAATTGAATTTTGGAAAATAGTTTTTGTTCACAAAAAAAAAAACATGTTTGGTTGAGTTAATAAAAAAGTTTTTGAGAATAAGTAAAACAAAAAACATGTTTGAAAGTTTTTTTTTTCCAATTAATAAAGTGTTTTCTTCAAGTAACTTGATATTATAAATTTATAATTTTTATATACACAATTCATTTAAATTATAAAAAAAAAAATTCATTTTAAAATTTTTACATCAGTTGACAACTAGTTGTTGAGGTTATTGTAGATTATAATCATCAACCCATATAAAATAATGAGGATGTTCCTATAATAGATAAATTATTAAAAATAAAATAAAATATGATGTATGTATTTCACTAATATCATTATGCTTTCATGTGATAATTATATATACTTACATGATATAATGGACAACGATAAAAGTAACAATCATTATTCTTCTGTGTTTTCGACATGAAAATATGCATCCGTCCATGATTCGTGCCCAATTGGTGTCTCAGCTGATTCGTGTCCAGCTGGTGCTCCTTGATTGAGGGAGTAATCAACAAAATTTATAACCTATTACACCATGAACTAGGGTAGCAAAGACAAAGCTACTATAGCATAGTGGCTCTAGGATCGTTCACTGGGAAGGGTTTTCAAACTGAAAATGATACCAATTCAAAGTGAAATGGTGTTGTTTCATTGCAAGGTTAGTTTAAGAAGTCAAACACAAACTTTGGTTGAAAAAGGTTTAGATTTAGACTAATGGCACAACAAGTACTGGAAATTACTTATGAAGAAAAACATTCCTTGGAGATTCCGGTTCACAGGGGAGGTTCCTCATGCAAAATCATAACTCCGGTCAGTTGGTTCATTTCCTCGCATTAGAGAATTAACATAAAGTAAATTCTCTAACCGGCTATACAAATGCATCCCTTAATTGGATTTCAGCTCTAATTCTCTCTCACTGATGCAACTTGCAATGGTTCGAGCCTCTCACTTAGCTTTTACCATTCAAGGTGATCTTTAACCTTGGACTTCCCTTCACAAGCTCGCAAGAGATAACTAATGGATGTCTCCTTAGAGTCCAAAAGCTTACCAAGTGTTGGCAATTCTAGAAAATCCTACCTTCAAGTCACCTCCCAGAGGC
Source organism: Vitis riparia (assembly GCF_004353265.1). NCBI lineage: Eukaryota > Viridiplantae > Streptophyta > Magnoliopsida > Vitales > Vitaceae > Vitis > Vitis riparia. Next base: position 2,674 of record NW_023269765.1, on the reverse strand, counting down.
TCGTAAGGGGTAAACTAGTGCATCTCCATGGATAGAGATCACTTGCCTTACCAAGTGTTGGCCCAGGTGACTCCAAGGCATTTTAAGTTAACTAAAAACATAGAAACCATTCACGGGACACACTTTCTCTTCATTCATAGCTGAAACCACAAAGCTTCTGATTCTTGCACTTGGAACCTTTCCCGGCAACCTTAACTCCAAGGAACTAAAAGGTTTAGTTACTCATTCTCTGGGGAAACTTCCTCAGAGAGTGCATAACTAAGTAAATGAAAAATACAATCAAAGTGAGAAGGTAAGGTAGAGCTCAAGCTCTGTATTTTACTTTCTTTCAAACTTTTACAAAAGCTTCATCACCCTGAGAACAGGCTCTCCGGGCTCTATTTATATGAAAAATTACATTAATAGCTATTACATGGATATTTAGCCTTTTTCCTAACTTAAAAGCTAAGGAATCCTATAATTGGTGGCTTACAAGGAGAATTTGGGGATTTAAACAACAAAAATCTAATGAAAAATATCTCCAAGTGTCGGTTACAAATATCGGGAAGCACTAAGGAGCATTTCGCAGGTGAAAATGAGGTCTGCGAGATTTCGCAGACGCACAAAAAGGGCTGCGAAATCACTTCGCAGCAAAAGGCTGATTCCGCAGCGCTACGAAGTTGGCTTTCATCTTGTGGTGTTTGGCTTCCATCGCGTCGTGAAACTTCAGGGGAAAATCCACAGCACTATGCAAAAAGGCTGCGAAATAATTCTGCAACAAAAGGGTGATTTCGCAACGTTGTGCAAAATTCTTCCTTTAGCTTGGAGTGATCGGCTTCCAATAGCTGTAACTCCTTTATTTCAACTCTGAATTGCACACCGTTTGAAGCATTGGATTGTTGACTTCCTAAGATTTAAAATGACATATAGCATGCATAAATTGGACTTCGGGAAGTGCTCCAAAAGTGGCTGACATGACTATCATCAAGAATGCTCCATGGCAGATTTCTCTTTGCTTCCCCTCCTTGCATTCCGGATTTGCTTATGGCAAAGGACTTCAAAGCTTTGGTTATTCATGCTTCTGAGCTTTCCATTGCTTTGCCAAGGATTCCAATTAACTCTCCTCAATCTCATATTGCTTCGGTGATCAAAAAGCTATCAAAACACCAAAACTAAACACAATTTGATTAGAATTGATTGCAAGGGTCCTTAACATGTTAATTGGGTTAAAAGGCAATAACTACTACTCAAAAGTGTTTAAAAGGATTAATTACAAGCTATCAAATAGCACTTTTTGAGTAGTAATCAGTCCACACCCACAATAACACATGGGTCTTTTGTCCATCCTTCTTTTACAATTATAAATTAAATTTATGAGCAATATTTAATCATTATAAATTACAACAAATATCACATAACACTAATGAGAACTAGTTAAGTTAACAAATATATATAAATTCTAACAAAACACTAAAGTGTTGACAAATATTTAAAATTAAAAATAGGATAAGTCATGGATTGACATTAATATAATTTACCCACATCACTTGAGCAATTTGATCTCTACAAGCTGCCATAGTTGTTGCACTCTCATATGATAAATCAATTGAATGGTTTGTGCTAGTTGTGCTATCTTCTTCACCTTGGACTGAAAGGTCTTCTACTTCATATTCTCTAAAAAATTTATCATTCCAAGTTGATAGACGAATCCAATTATGAATGGTACAACATGCAACAACAATTGATTGTTGCCTACTTGGCTTATAACAAGGCATCATCCTTAATATTGGAAATCGGATCTTCAAAACAACAAAACATCTTTCAATAATATTCCGAAGAGACGAATGTCTATAATTAAAAAGTTTTTTATACCTGATAGGTTGATTACGTCTATCCCGATATTCTTGTAAATGATGTTGCTCACCTCGATATAGTGGCAAAAATCCAGATATACAAGGATAACCAGAATCAACTACATAATATTTTACTTCACTTGGCCAAGGAAAACTGACTTCTGGTCTAGTCAATGCATCCAAAAAGACACGTGCATCGTTTGTTGTTCCTTCCCAACCAACATAAACAAATATAAACATCATGTCAAAATCACATGCACACATAACATTTTGTGTTATAATTGTTTTTCTACCCCTAAAACTGGTTTGTCTATCAGTTACGACCCATGCACTAATATGAGTGCCATCAATTACACCAATGCAGTCCTACAACAACAAACATTTATTATTATTAAGGAAATAAATTAAATAATGGTCATGAAAACTATTTATGTACATGAAATTCACATTTATAAATATTTTTTATAAACTCTTACCTTAAACCATGGAAAATATTTAGTATTACTAGCAACATATGAAGACACCTCATTGGTCATATTTTTAAGACGTATGAGAATTTTGCCTAGTCGACATAATGCACGTCTAACTTCTTTGAAGTGCCAAGCAACAGTCTCTGTGGAGTTTTGAAAATGGTCTACTATAACCCTCATTCTCACATTATGTCCTATGATTAGTAAGAACATATCAACTGCCTCTTTAACTGTGACTAAGCGTGTATCCTGTAAGTTTTCATATCTCTTAAGATGATCATAAAGGTTCATAAATGTTTCTTTATCCATCCGAAATAGTTCATAGCATGTCTGAGGATGACCTTCTATCATATCTCTTACAAATTGTGCACC